>NW_027461308.1:0-56186 GCF_030463565.1 Pelecanus crispus
GGCGTGGGAGAAATCGCCGGACGTTCGCAAGCCCCGTGCCGGCTTCGGGGAAACAACGGCCCCGAGCGGGCCTCATATGTCGGGGCCTAGGCGGCACAGGTGAGCCCGCAGCCCCAGGCTCTGTGGTGCCGTGGATGCGGCGGCAGTGGGCGCCGAGGGCTGGCCACAGCTTTCGGGGCTGGCCCCTTTGGCGTGGGAGAAATCCCCCGGACGTTCGCAAGCCCCGTGCCGGCTTCGGGCAAAAAACGGCCCCGAGCGGGCCTCATACGTCGGGGCCTCGGCGGCACAGGTGAGCCCGCAGCCCCAGGCTCTGTGGTGCCGTGGAAGCGGCGGCAGTGGGCGCCGAGGGCTGGCCACAGCTTTCGGGGCTGGCCCCTTTGGCGTGGGAGAAATCGCCGGACGTTCGCAAGCCCCGTGCCGGCTTCGGGCAAAAAAACGGCCCCGAGCGGGCCTCATACGTCGGGGCCTAGGTGGCACAGGTGAGCCCGCAGCCCCAGGCTCTGTGGTGCCGTGGAAGCGGCGGCAGTGGGCGCCGAGGGCTGGCCACAGCTTTCGGGCTGGCCCCTTTGGCGTGGGAGAAATCGCCGGACGTTCGCAAGCCCCGTGCCGGCTTCGGGCAAAAAACGGCCCCGAGCGGGCCTCATACGTCGGGGCCTAGGCGGCACAGGTGAGCCCGCAGCCCCAGGCTCTGTGGTGCCGTGGAAGCGGCGGCAGTGGGCGCCGAGGGCTGGCCACAGCTTTCGGGGCTGGCCCCCTTTGGCGTGGGAGAAATCGCCGGACGTTCGCAAGCCCCGTGCCGGCTTCGGGCAAAAAACGGCCCCGAGCGGGCCTCATACGTCGGGGCCTAGGCGGCACAGGTGAGCCCGCAGCCTCAGGCTCTGTGGTGCCGTGGAAGCGGCGGCAGTGGGCGCCGAGGGCTGGCCACAGCTTTCGGGGCTGGCCCCTTTGGCGTGGGAGAAATCCCCAGACGTTCGCAAGCCCCGTGCCGGCTTCGGGCAAAAAACGGCCCCGAGCGGGCCTCATACGTCGGGGCCTAGGCGGCACAGGTGAGCCCGCAGCCCCAGGCTCTGTGGTGCCGTGGATGCGGCGGCAGTGGGCGCCGAGGGCTGGCCACAGCTTTCGGGGCTGGCCCCTTTGGCGTGGGAGAAATCGCCGGACGTTCGCAAGCCCCGTGCTGGCTTCGGGCAAAAAACGGCCCCGAGCGGGCCTCATACGTCGGGGCCTAGGCGGCACAGGTGAGCCCGCAGCCCCAGGCTCTGTGGTGCCGTGGAAGCGGCGGCAGTGGGCGCCGAGGGCTGGCCACAGCTTTCGGGGCTGGCCCCTTTGGCGTGGGAGAAATCGCCGGACGTTCGCAAGCCCCGTGCCGGCTTCGGGCAAAAAACACGGCCCCGAGCGGGCCTCATACGTCGGGGCCTAGGCGGCACAGGTGAGCCCGCAGCCCCAGGCTCTGTGGTGCCGTGGAAGCGGCGGCAGTGGGCGCCGAGGGCTGGCCACAGCTTTCGGGGCTGGCCCCTTTGGCGTGGGAGAAATGGCCGGACGTTCGCAAGCCCCGTGCCGGCTTCGGGCAAAAAACGGCCCCGAGCGGGCCTCATACGTCGGGGCCTAGGCGGCACAGGTGAGCCCGCAGCCCCAGGCTCTGTGGTGCCGTGGAAGCGGCGGCAGTGGGCGCCGAGGGCTGGCCACAGCTTTCGGGGCTGGCCCCTTTGGCGTGGGAGAAATCCCCGGACGTTCGCAAGCCCCGTGCCGGCTTCGGGCAAAAAACGGCCCCGAGCGGGCCTCATACATCGGGGCCTAGGCGGCACCGGTGACACCGCAGCCCCAGGCTCTGTGGTGCCGTGGAAGCGGCGGCAGTGGGCGCCGCCGAGGGCTGGCCACAGCTTTTGGGGCTGGCCCCTTTGGCGTGGGAGAAATCCCCGGACGTTCGCAAGCCCCGTGCCGGCTTCGGGCAAAAAACGGCCCCGAGCGGGCCTCATACGTCGGGGCCTAGGCAGCACAGGTGAGCCCGCAGCCCCAGGCTCTGTGGTGCCGTGGATGCGGCGGCAGTGGGCGCCGAGGGCTGGCCACAGCTTTCGGGGCTGGCCCCTTTGGCGTGGGAGAAATCGCCGGACGTTCGCAAGCCCCGTGCCGGCTTCGGGGCAAAAAAACGGCCCCGAGCGGGCCTCATACATCGGGGCCTAGGCGGCACAGGTGAGCCCGCAGCCCCAGGCTCTGTGGTGCCGTGGATGCGGCGGCAGTGGGCGCCGAGGGCTGGCCACAGCTTTCGGGGCTGGCCCCCTTTGGCGTGGGAGAAATCGCCGGACGTTCGCAAGCCCCGTGCTGGCTTCGGGCAAAAAACGGCCCCGAGCGGACCTCATACGTCGGGGCCTAGGCGGCACCGGTGACACCGCAGCCCCAGGCTCTGTGGTGCCGTGGATGCGGCGGCAGTGGGCGCCGAGGGCTGGCCACAGCTTTCGGGGCTGGCCCCTTTGGCGTGGGAGAAATCGCCGGACGTTCGCAAGCCCCGTGCCGGCTTCGGGCAAACAACGGCCCCGAGCGGGCCTCATATGTCGGGGCCTAGGCGGCACAGGTGAGCCCGCAGCCTCAGGCTCTGTGGTGCCGTGGATGCGGCGGCAGTGGGCGCCGAGGGCTGGCCACAGCTTTCGGGGCTGGCCCCTTTGGCGTGGGAGAAATCCCCGGACGTTCGCAAGCCCCGTGCCGGCTTCGGGCAAAAAACGGCCCCGAGCGGGCCTCATACGTCGGGGCCTCGGCGGCACAGGTGAGCCGCAGCCCCAGGCTCTGTGGTGCCGTGGAAGCGGCGGCAGTGGGCGCGAGGGCTGGCCACAGCTTTCGGGGCTGGCCCCTTTGGCGTGGGAGAAATCGCCGGACGTTCGCAAGCCCCGTGCCGGCTTCGGGCAAAAAACGGCCCCGAGCGGGCCTCATACGTCGGGGCCTAGGTGGCACAGGTGAGCCCGCAGCCCCAGGCTCTGTGGTGCCGTGGAAGCGGCGGCAGTGGGCGCCGAGGGCTGGCCACAGCTTTCGGGGCTGGCCCCTTTGGCGTGGGAGAAATCCCCGGACGTTCGCAAGCCCCGTGCCGGCTTCGGGCAAAAAACGGCCCCGAGCGGGCCTCATCGTCGGGGCCTAGGCGGCACAGGTGAGCCCGCGCCCCAGGCTCTGTGGTGCCGTGGAAGCGGCGGCAGTGGGCGCCGAGGGCTGGCCACAGCTTTCGGGGCTGGCCCCTTTGGCGTGGGAGAAATCCCCGGACGTTCGCAAGCCCCGTGCCGGCTTCGGCAAAAAACGGCCCCGAGCGGGCCTCATATGTCGGGGCCTAGGCGGCACAGGTGAGCCCGCAGCCTCAGGCTCTGTGGTGCCGTGGATGCGGCGGCAGTGGGCCGCCGAGGGCTGGCCACAGCTTTCGGGCTGGCCCCTTTGGCGTGGGAGAAATCCCCAGACGTTCGCAAGCCCCGTGCCGGCTTCGGCAAAAAAACGGCCCCGAGCGGGCCTCATACGTCGGGGCCTAGGCGGCACAGGTGAGCCCGCAGCCCCAGGCTCTGTGGTGCCGTGGATGCGGCGGCAGTGGGCGCCGAGGGCTTGGCCACAGCTTTCGGGGCTGGCCCCTTTGGCGTGGGAGAAATCGCCGGACGTTCGCAAGCCCCGTGCCGGCTTCGGGCAAAAAACGGCCCCGAGCGGGCCTCATACGTCGGGGCCTAGGCGGCACAGGTGAGCCCGCAGCCCCAGGCTCTGTGGTGCCGTGGAAGCGGCGGCAGTGGGCGCCGAGGGCTGGCCACAGCTTTCGGGGCTGGCCCCTTTGGCGTGGGAGAAATCCCCGGACGTTCGCAAGCCCCGTGCCGGCTTCGGGCAAAAAACGGCCCCGAGCGGGCCTCATACGTCGGGGCCTAGGCGGCACAGGTGAGCCCGCAGCCCCAGGCTCTGTGGTGCCGTGGAAGCGGCGGCAGTGGGCGCCGAGGGCTGGCCACAGCTTTCGGGGCTGGCCCCTTTGGCGTGGGAGAAATCGCCGGACGTTCGCAAGCCCCGTGCCGGCTTCGGGCAAAAAACGGCCCCGAGCCGGCCTCATACGTCGGGGCCTAGGCGGCACAGGTGAGCCCGCAGCCCCAGGCTCTGTGGTGCCGTGGAAGCGGCGGCAGTGGGGCGCCGAGGGCTGGCCACAGCTTTCGGGGCTGGCCCCTTTGGCGTGGAGAAATCGCCGGACGTTCGCAAGCCCCGTGCCGGCTTCGGGCAAAAAACGGCCCCGAGCGGGCCTCATACATCGGGGCCTAGGCGGCACAGGTGAGCCCGCAGCCCCAGGCTCTGTGGTGCCGTGGATGCGGCGGCAGTGGGCGCCGAGGGCTGGGCACAGCTTTCGGGGCTGGCCCCTTTGGCGTGGGAGAAATCGCCGGACGTTCGCAAGCCCCGTGCCGGCTTCGGGCAAAAAACGGCCCCGAGCGGGCCTCATACGTCGGGGCCTAGGCGGCACAGGTGAGCCCGCAGCCCCAGGCTCTGTGGTGCCGTGGAAGCGGCGGCAGTGGGCGCCGAGGGCTGGCCACAGCTTTCGGGGCTGGCCCCTTTGGCGTGGGAGAAATGGCCGGACGTTCGCAAGCCCCGTGCCGGCTTCGGGGCAAAAAACGGCCCCGAGCGGGCCTCATACATCGGGGCCTAGGCGGCACAGGTGAGCCCGCAGCCCAGGCTCTGTGGTGCCGTGGATGCGGCGGCAGTGGGCGCCGAGGGCTGGCCACAGCTTTCGGGGCTGGCCCCTTTGGCGTGGGAGAAATCCCAGACGTTCGCAAGCCCCGTGCCGGCTTCGGGCAAAAAAAAAGCCCCGAGCGGGCCTCATACGTCGGGGCCTAGGCGGCACAGGTGAGCCCGCAGCCCCAGGCTCTGTGGTGCCGTGGAAGCGGCGGCAGTGGACGCCGAGGGCTGGCCACAGCTTTCGGGGCTGGCCCCTTTGGCGTGGGAGAAATCCCCGGACGTTCGCAAGCTCCGTGCCGGCTTCGGGCAAAAAACGGCCCCGAGCGGGCCTCATACATCGGGGCCTAGGCGGCACCGGTGACACCGCAGGCCCCAGGCTCTGTGGTGCCGTGGATGTGGCGGCAGTGGGCGCCGAGGGCTGGCCACAGGTTTCGGGGCTGGCCCCTTTTGCGTGGGAGAAATCCCCGGACGTTTGCAAGCCCCGTGCCGGCTTCGGGCAAAAAACGGCCCCGAGCGGGCCTCATACGTCGGGGCCTAGGCGGCACCGGTGACACCGCAGCCCCAGGCTCTGTGGTGCCGTGGATGTGGCGGCAGTGGGCGCCGAGGGCTGGCCACAGCTTTCGGGCTGGCCCCTTTGGCGTGGGAGAAATCCCCGGACGTTCGCAAGCCCCGTGCCGGCTTCGGGCAAAAAACGGCCCCGAGCGGGCCTCATACGTCGGGGCCTAGGCGGCACAGGTGAGCCGCAGCCCCAGGCTCTGTGGTGCCGTGGATGCGGCGGCAGTGGGCGCCGAGGGCTGGCCACAGCTTTCGGGGCTGGCCCGTTTGGCGTGGGAGAAATCCCCGGACGTTCGCAAGCCCCGTGCCGGCTTCGGGGCAAAAAACGGCCCCGAGCGGGCCTCATACGTCGGGGCCTAGGCAGCACAGGTGAGCCCGCAGCCCCAGGCTCTGTGGTGCCGTGGAAGCGGCGGCAGTGGGCGCCGAGGGCTGGCCACAGCTTTTGGGCTGGCCCCTTTGGCGTTGGAGAAATCGCCGGACGTTCGCAAGCCCCGTGCCGGCTTCGGGCAAAAAACGGCCCTGAGCGGGCCTCATACGTCGGGGCCTAGGCGGCACAGGTGAGCCCGCAGCCCCAGGCTCTGTGGTGCCGTGGATGCGGCGGCAGTGGGCGCCGAGGGCTGGCCACAGCTTTCGGGGCTGGCCCCCTTGGCGTGGGAGAAATGGCCGGACGTTCGCAAGCCCCGTGCCGGCTTCGGGCAAAAAACGGCCCCGAGCGGGCCTCATACGTCGGGGCCTAGGCGGCACAGGTGAGCCCGCAGCCCCAGGCTCTGTGGTGCCGTGGATGCGGCGGCAGTGGGCGCCGAGGGCTGGCCACAGCTTTCGGGGCTGGCCCCTTTGGCGTGGGAGAAATCGCCGGACGTTCGCAAGCCCCGTGCCGGCTTCGGGCAAAAAACGGCCCCGAGCGGGCCTTATACGTCGGGGCCTAGGCGGCACAGGTGAGCCCGCAGCCCCAGGCTCTGTGGTGCCGTGGAAGCGGCGGCAGTGGGCGCCGAGGGCTGGCCACAGCTTTCGGGGCTGGCCCCTTTGGCGTGGGAGAAATCGCCGGACGTTCGCAAGCCCCGTGCCGGCTTCGGGCAAAAAACGGCCCCGAGCGGGCCTCATACGTCGGGGCCTAGGTGGCACAGGTGAGCCCGCAGCCCCAGGCTCTGTGGTGCCGTGGATGCGGCGGCAGTGGGCGCCGAGGGCTGGCCACAGCTTTCGGGGCTGGCCCCTTTGGCGTGGGAGAAATCGCCGGACGTTCGCAAGCCCCGTGCCGGCTTCGGGCAAAAAACGGCCCCGAGCGGGCCTCATACGTCGGGGCCTCGGCGGCACAGGTGAGCCCGCAGCCCCAGGCTCTGTGGTGCCGTGGAAGCGGCGGCAGTGGGCGCCGAGGGCTGGCCACAGCTTTCGGGGCTGGCCCCTTTGGCGTGGGAGAAATCGCCGGACGTTCGCAAGCCCCGTGCCGGCTTCGGGCAAAAAACGGCCCCGAGCGGGCCTCATACGTCGGGGCCTAGGTGGCACAGGTGAGCCCGCAGCCCCAGGCTCTGTGGTGCCGTGGAAGCGGCGGCAGTGGGCGCCGAGGGCTGGCCACAGCTTTCGGGGCTGGCCCCTTTGGCGTGGGAGAAATCCCCGGACGTTCGCAAGCCCCGTGCCGGCTTCGGGCAAAAAACGGCCCCGAGCGGGCCTCATACGTCGGGGCCTAGGCGGCACAGGTGAGCCCGCAGCCCCAGGCTCTGTGGTGCCGTGGAAGCGGCGGCAGTGGACGCCGAGGGCTGGCCACAGCTTTCGGGGCTGGCCCCTTTGGCGTGGGAGAAATCCCCGGACGTTCGCAAGCTCCGTGCCGGCTTCGGGCAAAAAACGGCCCCGAGCGGGCCTCATACATCGGGGCCTAGGCGGCACCGGTGACACCGCAGCCCCAGGCTCTGTGGTGCCGTGGATGTGGCGGCAGTGGGCGCCGAGGGCTGGCCACAGCTTTCGGGGCTGGCCCCTTTTGCGTGGGAGAAATCCCCGGACGTTTGCAAGCCCCGTGCCGGCTTCGGGCAAAAAACGGCCCCGAGCGGGCCTCATACGTCGGGGCCTAGGCGGCACCGGTGACACCGCAGCCCCAGGCTCTGTGCTGCCGTGGATGTGGCGGCAGTGGGCGCCGAGGACTGGCCACAGCTTTCGGGGCTGGCCCCTTTGGCGTGGGAGAAATCCCCGGACGTTCGCAAGCCCCGTGCCGGCTTCGGGCAAAAAACGGCCCCGAGCGGGCCTCATACGTCGGGGCCTAGGCGGCACAGGTGAGCCGCAGCCCCAGGCTCTGTGGTGCCGTGGATGCGGCGGCAGTGGGCGCCGAGGGCTGGCCACAGCTTTCGGGGCTGGCCCGTTTGGCGTGGGAGAAATCCCCGGACGTTCGCAAGCCCCGTGCCGGCTTCGGGCAAAAAACGGCCCCGAGCGGGCCTCATACGTCGGGGCCTAGGCAGCACAGGTGAGCCCGCAGCCCCAGGCTCTGTGGTGCCGTGGAAGCGGCGGCAGTGGGCGCCGAGGGCTGGCCACAGCTTTTGGGGCTGGCCCCTTTGGCGTTGGAGAAATCGCCGGACGTTCGCAAGCCCCGTGCCGGCTTCGGGCAAAAAACGGCCCTGAGCGGGCCTCATACGTCGGGGCCTAGGCGGCACAGGTGAGCCCGCAGCCCCAGGCTCTGTGGTGCCGTGGATGCGGCGGCAGTGGGCGCCGAGGGCTGGCCACAGCTTTCGGGGCTGGCCCCCTTGGCGTGGGAGAAATGGCCGGACGTTCGCAAGCCCCGTGCCGGCTTCGGGCAAAAAACGGCCCCGAGCGGGCCTCATACGTCGGGGCCTAGGCGGCACAGGTGAGCCCGCAGCCCCAGGCTCTGTGGTGCCGTGGATGCGGCGGCAGTGTGCGCCGAGGGCTGGCCACAGCTTTCGGGGCTGGCCCCTTTGGCGTGGGAGAAATCGCCGGACGTTCGCAAGCCCCGTGCCGGCTTCGGGCAAAAAACGGCCCCGAGCGGGCCTTATACGTCGGGGCCTAGGCGGCACAGGTGAGCCCGCAGCCCCAGGCTCTGTGGTGCCGTGGAAGCGGCGGCAGTGGGCGCCGAGGGCTGGCCACAGCTTTCGGGGCTGGCCCCTTTGGCGTGGGAGAAATCGCCGGACGTTCGCAAGCCCCGTGCCGGCTTCGGGCAAAAAACGGCCCCGAGCGGGCCTCATACGTCGGGGCCTAGGTGGCACAGGTGAGCCCGCAGCCCCAGGCTCTGTGGTGCCGTGGATGCGGCGGCAGTGGGCGCCGAGGGCTGGCCACAGCTTTCGGGGCTGGCCCCTTTGGCGTGGGAGAAATCGCCGGACGTTCGCAAGCCCCGTGCCGGCTTCGGGCAAAAAACGGCCCCGAGCGGGCCTCATACGTCGGGGCCTAGGCAGCACAGGTGAGCCCGCAGCCCCAGGCTCTGTGGTGCCGTGGAAGCGGCGGCAGTGGGCGCCGAGGGCTGGCCACAGCTTTCGGGGCTGGCCCCTTTGGCGTGGGAGAAATCCCCGGACGTTCGCAAGCCCCGTGCCGGCTTCGGGCAAAAAACGGCCCCGAGCGGGCCTCATACGTCGGGGCCTAGGTGGCACAGGTGAGCCCGCAGCCCCAGGCTCTGTGGTGCCGTGGAAGCGGCGGCAGTGGGCGCCGAGGGCTGGCCACAGCTTTCGGGGCTGGCCCCTTTGGCGTGGGAGAAATCGCCGGACGTTCGCAAGCCCCGTGCTGGCTTCGGGCAAAAAACGGCCCCGAGCGGGCCTCATACGTCGGGGCCTAGGCGGCACAGGTGAGCCCGCAGCCTCAGGCTCTGTGGTGCCGTGGATGCGGCGGCAGTGGGCGCCGAGGGCTGGCCACAGCTTTCGGGGCTGGCCCCTTTGGCGTGGGAGAAATCGCCGGACGTTCGCAAGCCCCGTGCCGGCTTCGGGCAAAAAACGGCCCCGAGCGGGCCTCATACGTCGGGGCCTAGGCGGCACAGGTGAGCCCGCAGCCCCAGGCTCTGTGGTGCCGTGGATGCGGCGGCAGTGGGCGCCGAGGGCTGGCCACAGCTTTCGGGGCTGGCCCCTTTGGCGTGGGAGAAATCGCCGGACGTTCGCAAGCCCCGTGCTGGCTTCGGGCAAAAAACGGCCCCGAGCGGGCCTCATACGTCGGGGCCTAGGCGGCACAGGTGAGCCCGCAGCCCCAGGCTCTGTGGTGCCGTGGAAGCGGCGGCAGTGGGCGCCGAGGGCTGGCCACAGCTTTCGGGGCTGGCCCCTTTGGCGTGGGAGAAATCGCCGGACGTTCGCAAGCCCCGTGCCGGCTTCGGGCAAAAAACGGCCCCGAGCGGGCCTCATACGTCGGGGCCTAGGCGGCACCGGTGACACCGCAGCCCCAGGCTCTGTGGTGCCGTGGATGTGGCGGCAGTGGGCGCCGAGGGCTGGCCACAGCTTTCGGGGCTGGCCCCTTTGGCGTTGGAGAAATCGCCGGACGTTCGCAAGCCCCGTGCCGGCTTCGGGCAAAAAACGGCCCTGAGCGGGCCTCATACGTCGGGGCCTAGGCGGCACAGGTGAGCCCGCAGCCCCAGGCTCTGTGGTGCCGTGGAAGCGGCAGCAGTGGGCGCCGAGGGCTGGCCACAGCTTTCGGGGCTGGCCCCCTTGGCGTGGGAGAAATGGCCGGACGTTCGCAAGCCCCGTGCCGGCTTCGGGCAAAAAACGGCCCCGAGCGGGCCTCATACGTCGGGGCCTAGGCGGCACAGGTGAGCCCGCAGCCCCAGGCTCTGTGGTGCCGTGGATGCGGCGGCAGTGGGCGCCGAGGGCTGGCCACAGCTTTCGGGGCTGGCCCCTTTGGCGTGGGAGAAATCGCCGGACGTTCGCAAGCCCCGTGCCGGCTTCGGGCAAAAAACGGCCCCGAGCGGGCCTTATACGTCGGGGCCTAGGCGGCACAGGTGAGCCCGCAGCCCCAGGCTCTGTGGTGCCGTGGAAGCGGCGGCAGTGGGCGCCGAGGGCTGGCCACAGCTTTCGGGGCTGGCCCCTTTGGCGTGGGAGAAATCGCCGGACGTTCGCAAGCCCCGTGCCGGCTTCGGGCAAAAAACGGCCCCGAGCGGGCCTCATACGTCGGGGCCTAGGTGGCACAGGTGAGCCCGCAGCCCCAGGCTCTGTGGTGCCGTGGATGCGGCGGCAGTGGGCGCCGAGGGCTGGCCACAGCTTTCGGGGCTGGCCCCTTTGGCGTGGGAGAAATCCCCGGACGTTCGCAAGCCCCGTGCTGGCTTCGGGCAAAAAACGGCCCCGAGCGGGCCTCATACGTCGGGGCCTAGGCGGCACAGGTGAGCCCGCAGCCCCAGGCTCTGTGGTGCCGTGGATGCGGCGGCAGTGGGCGCCGAGGGCTGGCCACAGCTTTCGGGGCTGGCCCCTTTGGCGTGGGAGAAATCGCCGGACGTTCGCAAGCCCCGTGCCGGCTTCGGGCAAAAAACGGCCCCGAGCGGACCTCATACGTCGGGGCCTAGGCGGCACCGGTGACACCGCAGCCCCAGGCTCTGTGGTGCCGTGGATGCGGCGGCAGTGGGCGCCGAGGGCTGGCCACAGCTTTCGGGGCTGGCCCCTTTGGCGTGGGAGAAATCCCCGGACGTTCGCAAGCCCCGTGCCGGCTTCGGGCAAAAAAACGGCCCCGAGCGGACCTCATACGTCGGGGCCTAGGCGGCACAGGTGAGCCCGCAGCCCCAGGCTCTGTGGTGCCGTGGATGCGGCGGCAGTGGGCGCCGAGGGCTGGCCACAGCTTTCGGGGCTGGCCCCTTTGGCGTGGGAGAAATCGCCGGACGTTCGCAAGCCCCGTGCCGGCTTCGGGCAAAAAAACGGCCCCGAGCGGGCCTCATACGTCGGGGCCTCGGCGGCACAGGTGAGCCCGCAGCCCCAGGCTCTGTGGTGCCGTGGAAGCGGCGGCAGTGGGCGCCGAGGGCTGGCCACAGCTTTCGGGGCTGGCCCCTTTGGCGTGGGAGAAATCGCCGGACGTTCGCAAGCCCCGTGCCGGCTTCGGGCAAAAAAACGGCCCTGAGCGGGCCTCATACGTCGGGGCCTAGGTGGCACAGGTGAGCCCGCAGCCCCAGGCTCTGTGGTGCCGTGGATGCGGCGGCAGTGGGCGCCGAGGGCTGGCCACAGCTTTCGGGGCTGGCCCCTTTGGCGTGGGAGAAATCGCCGGACGTTCGCAAGCCCCGTGCCGGCTTCGGGCAAAAAACGGCCCCGAGCGGGCCTCATACGTCGGGGCCTAGGCGGCACAGGTGAGCCCGCAGCCCCAGGCTCTGTGGTGCCGTGGAAGCGGCGGCAGTGGGCGCCGAGGGCTGGCCACAGCTTTCGGGGCTGGCCCCTTTGGCGTGGGAGAAATCCCCAGACGTTCGCAAGCCCCGTGCCGGCTTCGGGCAAAAAACGGCCCCGAGCGGGCCTCATACGTCGGGGCCTAGGCGGCACAGGTGAGCCCGCAGCCCCAGGCTCTGTGGTGCCGTGGAAGCGGCGGCAGTGGGCGCCGAGGGCTGGCCACAGCTTTCGGGGCTGGCCCCTTTGGCGTGGGAGAAATCGCCGGACGTTCGCAAGCCCCGTGCCGGCTTCGGGCAAAAAACGGCCCCGAGCGGGCCTCATACGTCGGGGCCTAGGCGGCACAGGTGAGCCCGCAGCCCCAGGCTCTGTGGTGCCGTGGAAGCGGCGGCAGTGGGCGCCGAGGGCTGGCCACAGCTTTCGGGGCTGGCCCCTTTGGCGTGGGAGAAATCCCCGGACGTTCGCAAGCCCCGTGCCGGCTTCGGGCAAAAAACGGCCCCGAGCGGGCCTCATACGTCGGGGCCTAGGCGGCACAGGTGAGCCCGCAGCCCCAGGCTCTGTGGTGCCGTGGAAGCGGCGGCAGTGGGCGCCGAGGGCTGGCCACAGCTTTCGGGGCTGGCCCCTTTGGCGTGGGAGAAATCGCCGGACGTTCGCAAGCCCCGTGCCGGCTTCGGGCAAAAAACGGCCCCGAGCGGGCCTCATACGTCGGGGCCTAGGCGGCACAGGTGACACCGCAGCCCCAGGCTCTGTGGTGCCGTGGATGTGGCGGCAGTGGGCGCCGAGGGCTGGCCACAGCTTTCGGGGCTGGCCCCTTTGGCGTGGGAGAAATCCCCGGACGTTCGCAAGCCCCGTGCCGGCTTCGGGCAAAAAACGGCCCCGAGCGGGCCTCATACATCGGGGCCTAGGCGGCACAGGTGAGCCGCAGCCCCAGGCTCTGTGGTGCCGTGGATGCGGCGGCAGTGGGCGCCGAGGGCTGGCCACAGCTTTCGGGGCTGGCCCGTTTGGCGTGGGAGAAATCCCCGGACGTTCGCAAGCCCCGTGCCGGCTTCGGGCAAAAAACGGCCCCGAGCGGGCCTCATACGTCGGGGCCTAGGCAGCACAGGTGAGCCCGCAGCCCCAGGCTCTGTGGTGCCGTGGAAGCGGCGGCAGTGGGCGCCGAGGGCTGGCCACAGCTTTTGGGGCTGGCCCCTTTGGCGTTGGAGAAATCGCCGGACGTTCGCAAGCCCCGTGCCGGCTTCGGGCAAAAAACGGCCCTGAGCGGGCCTCATACGTCGGGGCCTAGGCGGCACAGGTGAGCCCGCAGCCCCAGGCTCTGTGGTGCCGTGGAAGCGGCGGCAGTGGGCGCCGAGGGCTGGCCACAGCTTTCGGGGCTGGCCCCCTTGGCGTGGGAGAAATGGCCGGACGTTCGCAAGCCCCGTGCCGGCTTCGGGCAAAAAACGGCCCCGAGCGGGCCTCATACGTCGGGGCCTAGGCGGCACAGGTGAGCCCGCAGCCCCAGGCTCTGTGGTGCCGTGGATGCGGCGGCAGTGGGCGCCGAGGGCTGGCCACAGCTTTCGGGGCTGGCCCCTTTGGCGTGGGAGAAATCGCCGGACGTTCGCAAGCCCCGTGCCGGCTTCGGGCAAAAAACGGCCCCGAGCGGGCCTTATACGTCGGGGCCTAGGCGGCACAGGTGAGCCCGCAGCCCCAGGCTCTGTGGTGCCGTGGAAGCGGCGGCAGTGGGCGCCGAGGGCTGGCCACAGCTTTCGGGGCTGGCCCCTTTGGCGTGGGAGAAATCCCCGGACGTTCGCAAGCCCCGTGCTGGCTTCGGGCAAAAAACGGCCCCGAGCGGGCCTCATACGTCGGGGCCTAGGCGGCACAGGTGAGCCCGCAGCCCCAGGCTCTGTGGTGCCGTGGAAGCGGCGGCAGTGGGCGCCGAGGGCTGGCCACAGCTTTTGGGGCTGGCCCATTTGGCGTGGGAGAAATCCCCGGACGTTCGCAAGCCCCGTGCCGGCTTCGGGCAAAAAACGGCCCCGAGCGGGCCTCATACGTCGGGGCCTAGGCGGCACAGGTGAGCCCGCAGCCCCAGGCTCTGTGGTGCCGTGGATGCGGCGGCAGTGGGCGCCGAGGGCTGGCCACAGCTTTCGGGGCTGGCCCCTTTGGCGTGGGAGAAATCGCCGGACGTTCGCAAGCCCCGTGCCGGCTTCGGGCAAAAAACGGCCCCGAGCGGGCCTCATACGTCGGGGCCTAGGCGGCACAGGTGAGCCCGCAGCCCCAGGCTCTGTGGTGCCGTGGATGCGGCGGCAGTGGGCGCCGAGGGCTGGCCACAGCTTTCGGGGCTGGCCCCTTTGGCGTGGGAGAAATCGCCGGACGTTCGCAAGCCCCGTGCCGGCTTCGGGCAAAAAACGGCCCCGAGCGGACCTCATACGTCGGGGCCTAGGCGGCACCGGTGACACCGCAGCCCCAGGCTCTGTGGTGCCGTGGATGCGGCGGCAGTGGGCGCCGAGGGCTGGCCACAGCTTTCGGGGCTGGCCCCTTTGGCGTGGGAGAAATCGCCGGACGTTCGCAAGCCCCGTGCCGGCTTCGGGGAAACAACGGCCCCGAGCGGGCCTCATATGTCGGGGCCTAGGCGGCACAGGTGAGCCCGCAGCCCCAGGCTCTGTGGTGCCGTGGATGCGGCGGCAGTGGGCGCCGAGGGCTGGCCACAGCTTTCGGGGCTGGCCCCTTTGGCGTGGGAGAAATCCCCGGACGTTCGCAAGCCCCGTGCCGGCTTCGGGCAAAAAACGGCCCCGAGCGGGCCTCATACGTCGGGGCCTCGGCGGCACAGGTGAGCCCGCAGCCCCAGGCTCTGTGGTGCCGTGGAAGCGGCGGCAGTGGGCGCCGAGGGCTGGCCACAGCTTTCGGGGCTGGCCCCTTTGGCGTGGGAGAAATCGCCGGACGTTCGCAAGCCCCGTGCCGGCTTCGGGCAAAAAACGGCCCCGAGCGGGCCTCATACGTCGGGGCCTAGGCGGCACAGGTGAGCCCGCAGCCCCAGGCTCTGTGGTGCCGTGGAAGCGGCGGCAGTGGGCGCCGAGGGCTGGCCACAGCTTTCGGGGCTGGCCCCTTTGGCGTGGGAGAAATCGCCGGACGTTCGCAAGCCCCGTGCCGGCTTCGGGCAAAAAACGGCCCCGAGCGGGCCTCATACGTCGGGGCCTAGGCGGCACAGGTGAGCCCGCAGCCCCAGGCTCTGTGGTGCCGTGGAAGCGGCGGCAGTGGGCGCCGAGGGCTGGCCACAGCTTTCGGGGCTGGCCCCTTTGGCGTGGGAGAAATCGCCGGACGTTCGCAAGCCCCGTGCCGGCTTCGGGCAAAAAACGGCCCCGAGCGGGCCTCATACGTCGGGGCCTAGGCGGCACAGGTGAGCCCGCAGCCCCAGGCTCTGTGGTGCCGTGGAAGCGGCGGCAGTGGGCGCCGAGGGCTGGCCACAGGTTTCGGGGCTGGCCCCTTTGGCGTGGGAGAAATCGCTGGACGTTCGCAAGCCCCGTGCCGGCTTCGGGCAAAAAACGGCCCCGAGCGGGCCTCATACATCGGGGCCTAGGCGGCACCGGTGACACCGCAGCCCCAGGCTCTGTGGTGCCGTGGAAGCGGCGGCAGTGGGCGCCGAGGGCTGGCCACAGCTTTTGGGGCTGGCCCCTTTGGCGTGGGAGAAATCGCCGGACGTTCGCAAGCCCCGTGCCGGCTTCGGGCAAAAAACGGCCCCGAGCGGGCCTCATACGTCGGGGCCTAGGCAGCACAGGTGAGCCCGCAGCCCCAGGCTCTGTGGTGCCGTGGATGCGGCGGCAGTGGGCGCCGAGGGCTGGCCACAGCTTTCGGGGCTGGCCCCTTTGGCGTGGGAGAAATCGCCGGACGTTCGCAAGCCCCGTGCCGGCTTCGGGCAAAAAACGGCCCCGAGCGGGCCTCATACATCGGGGCCTAGGCGGCACAGGTGAGCCCGCAGCCCCAGGCTCTGTGGTGCCGTGGATGCGGCGGCAGTGGGCGCCGAGGGCTGGCCACAGCTTTCGGGGCTGGCCCCTTTGGCGTGGGAGAAATCCCCGGACGTTCGCAAGCCCCGTGCCGGCTTCGGGCAAAAAACGGCCCCGAGCGGACCTCATACGTCGGGGCCTAGGCGGCACCGGTGACACCGCAGCCCCAGGCTCTGTGGTGCCGTGGATGCGGCGGCAGTGGGCGCCGAGGGCTGGCCACAGCTTTCGGGGCTGGCCCCTTTGGCGTGGGAGAAATCGCCGGACGTTCGCAAGCCCCGTGCCGGCTTCGGGCAAACAACGGCCCCGAGCGGGCCTCATATGTCGGGGCCTAGGCGGCACAGGTGAGCCCGCAGCCTCAGGCTCTGTGGTGCCGTGGATGCGGCGGCAGTGGGCGCCGAGGGCTGGCCACAGCTTTCGGGGCTGGCCCCTTTGGCGTGGGAGAAATCCCCGGACGTTCGCAAGCCCCGTGCCGGCTTCGGGCAAAAAACGGCCCCGAGCGGGCCTCGGACGTCGGGGCCTCGGCGGCACCGGTGACACCGCAGCCCCAGGCTCTGTGGTGCCGTGGAAGCGGCGGCAGTGGGCGCCGAGGGCTGGCCACAGCTTTCGGGGCTGGCCCCTTTGGCGTGGGAGAAATCGCCGGACGTTCGCAAGCCCCGTGCCGGCTTCGGGCAAAAAACGGCCCCGAGCGGGCCTCATACGTCGGGGCCTAGGTGGCACAGGTGAGCCCGCAGCCCCAGGCTCTGTGGTGCCGTGGATGCGGCGGCAGTGGGCGCCGAGGGCTGGCCACAGCTTTCGGGGCTGGCCCCTTTGGCGTGCGAGAAATCCCCGGACGTTCGCAAGCCCCGTGCTGGCTTCGGGCAAAAAACGGCCCCGAGCGGGCCTCATACGTCGGGGCCTAGGCGGCACAGGTGAGCCCGCAGCCCCAGGCTCTGTGGTGCCGTGGATGCGGCGGCAGTGGGCGCCGAGGGCTGGCCACAGCTTTCGGGGCTGGCCCATTTGGCGTGGGAGAAATCCCCGGACGTTTGCAAGCTCCGTGCCGGCTTCGGGCAAAAAACAGCCCCGAGCGGGCCTCATACGTCGGGGCCTAGGCGGCACCGGTGAGCCCGCAGCCCCAGGCTCTGTGGTGCCGTGGATGCGGCGGCAGTGGGCGCCGAGGGCTGGCCACAGCTTTCGGGGCTGGCCCCTTTGGCGTGGGAGAAATACCCGGACGTTTGCAAGCCCCGTGCCGGCTTTGGGCAAAAAACGGCCCCGAGCGGGCCTCATACATCGGGGCCTAGGCGGCACAGGTGAGCCCGCAGCCCCAGGCTCTGTGGTGCCGTGGATGCGGCGGCAGTGGGCGCCGAGGGCTGGCCACAGCTTTCGGGGCTGGCCCCTTTGGCGTGGGAGAAATACCCGGACGTTTGCAAGCCCCGTGCCGGCTTCGGGCAAAAAACGGCCCCGAGCGGGCCTCATACATCGGGGCCTAGGCGGCACAGGTGAGCCCGCAGCCCCAGGCTCTGTGGTGCCGTGGAAGCGGCGGCAGTGGGCGCCGAGGGCTGGCCACAGCTTTCGGGGCTGGCCCCTTTGGCGTGGGAGAAATCCCCGGACGTTCGCAAGCTCCGTGCCGGCTTCGGGCAAAAAACGGCCCCGAGCGGGCCTCATACGTCGGGGCCTAGGCGGCACAGGTGAGCCCGCAGCCCCAGGCTCTGTGGTGCCGTGGAAGCGGCGGCAGTGGGCGCCGAGGGCTGGCCACAGCTTTCGGGGCTGGCCCCTTTGGCGTGGGAGAAATCCCCGGACGTTCGCAAGCCCCGTGCCGGCTTCGGGCAAAAAACGGCCCCGAGCGGGCCTCATACGTCGGGGCCTAGGCGGCACAGGTGAGCCCGCAGCCCCAGGCTCTGTGGTGCCGTGGATGCGGCGGCAGTGGGCGCCGAGGGCTGGCCACAGCTTTCGGGGCTGGCCCCTTTGGCGTGGGAGAAATACCCGGACGTTCGCAAGCCCCGTGCCGGCTTCGGGCAAAAAACGGCCCCGAGCGGGCCTCATACGTCGGGGCCTAGGCGGCACAGGTGAGCCCGCAGCCCCAGGCTCTGTGGTGCCGTGGATGCGGCGGCAGTGGGCGCCGAGGGCTGGCCACAGCTTTCGGGGCTGGCCCCTTTGGCGTGGGAGAAATCCCCGGACGTTCGCAAGCCCCGTGCTGGCTTCGGGCAAAAAACGGCCCCGAGCGGACCTCATACGTCGGGGCCTAGGCGGCACCGGTGACACCGCAGCCCCAGGCTCTGTGGTGCCGTGGAAGCGGCGGCAGTGGGCGCCGAGGGCTGGCCACAGGTTTCGGGGCTGGCCCCTTTGGCGTGGGAGAAATCGCCGGACGTTCGCAAGCCCCGTGCCGGCTTCGGGCAAAAAACGGCCCCGAGCGGGCCTCATACGTCGGGGCCTAGGTGGCACAGGTGAGCCCGCAGCCTCAGGCTCTGTGGTGCCGTGGAAGCGGCGGCAGTGGGGCGCCGAGGGCTGGCCACAGCTTTCGGGGCTGGCCCCTTTGGCGTGGGAGAAATCGCCGGACGTTCGCAAGCCCCGTGCCGGCTTCGGGCAAAAAACGGCCCCGAGCGGGCCTCATACGTCGGGGCCTAGGCGGCACAGGTGAGCCCGCAGCCCCAGGCTCTGTGGTGCCGTGGAAGCGGCGGCAGTGTGCGCCGAGGGCTTGCCACAGCTGTCGGGGCTGGCCCCTTTGGCGTGGGAGAAATCGCCGGACGTTCGCAAGCCCCGTGCCGGCTTCGGGCAAAAAACGGCCCCGAGCGGGCCTCATACGTCGGGGCCTAGGCGGCACAGGTGAGCCCGCAGCCCCAGGCTCTGTGGTGCCGTGCATGCGGCGGCAGTGGGCGCCGAGGGCTGGCCACAGCTTTCGGGGCTGGCCCCTTTGGCGTGGGAGAAATCGCCGGACGTTCGCAAGCCCCGTGCTGGCTTCGGGCAAAAAACGGCCCCAAGCGGACCTCATACGTCGGGGCCTAGGCGGCACCGGTGACACCGCAGCCCCAGGCTCTGTGGTGCCGTGGATGCGGCGGCAGTGGGCGCCGAGGGCTGGCCACAGCTTTCGGGGCTGGCCCCTTTGGCGTGGGAGAAATCGCCGGACGTTCGCAAGCCCCGTGCCGGCTTCGGGCAAAAAACGGCCCCGAGCGGGCCTCATACGTCGGGGCCTAGGCGGCACAGGTGAGCCCGCAGCCTCAGGCTCTGTGGTGCCGTGGATGCGGCGGCAGTGGGCGCCGAGGGCTGGCCACAGCTTTCGGGGCTGGCCCCTTTGGCGTGGGAGAAATCCCCAGACGTTCGCAAGCCCCGTGCCGGCTTCGGGCAAAAAACGGCCCCGAGCGGGCCTCATACGTCGGGGCCTAGGCGGCACAGGTGAGCCCGCAGCCCCAGGCTCTGTGGTGCCGTGGATGCGGCGGCAGTGGGCGCCGAGGGCTGGCCACAGCTTTCGGGGCTGGCCCCTTTGGCGTGGGAGAAATCCCCTGACGTTCGCAAGCCCCGTGCCGGCTTCGGGCATAAAACGGCCCCGAGCGGGCCTCATACGTCGGGGCCTAGGCGGCACAGGTGAGCCCGCAGCCCCAGGCTCTGTGGTGCCGTGGAAGCGGCGGCAGTGGGCGCCGAGGGCTGGCCACAGCTTTCGGGGCTGGCCCCCTTTGGCGTGGGAGAAATCCCCGGACGTTCGCAAGCCCCGTGCCGGCTTCGGGCAAAAAAACGGCCCCGAGCGGGCCTCATACGTCGGGGCCTAGGCGGCACAGGTGAGCCCGCAGCCCCAGGCTCTGTGGTGCCGTGGAAGCGGCGGCAGTGGGCGCCGAGGGCCGGCCACAGCTTTCGGGGCTGGCCCCTTTGGCGTGGGAGAAATCGCCGGACGTTCGCAAGCCCCGTGCCGGCTTCGGGCAAAAAACGGCCCCGAGCGGGCCTCATACGTCGGGGCCTAGGCGGCACAGGTGAGCCCGCAGCCCCAGGCTCTGTGGTGCCGTGGAAGCGGCGGCAGTGGGCGCCGAGGGCTGGCCACAGCTTTCGGGGCTGGCCCCCTTTGGCGTGGGAGAAATCGCCGGACGTTCGCAAGCCCCGTGCCGGCTTCGGGCAAAAAACGGCCCCGAGCGGGCCTCATACATCGGGGCCTAGGCGGCACAGGTGAGCCCGCAGCCCCAGGCTCTGTGGTGCCGTGGATGCGGCGGCAGTGGGCGCCGAGGGCTGGCCACAGCTTTCGGGGCTGGCCCCTTTGGCGTGGGAGAAATCGCCGGACGTTCGCAAGCCCCGTGCCGGCTTCGGGCAAAAAACGGCCCCGAGCGGGCCTCATACGTCGGGGGCCTAGGCGGCACAGGTGAGCCCGCAGCCCCAGGCTCTGTGGTGCCGTGGAAGCGGCGGCAGTGGGCGCCGAGGGCTGGCCACAGCTTTCGGGGCTGGCCCCTTTGGCGTGGGAGAAATCCCCGGACGTTCGCAAGCTCCGTGCCGGCTTCGGGCAAAAAACGGCCCCGAGCGGGCCTCATACGTCGGGGCCTAGGCGGCACAGGTGAGCCGCAGCCCCAGGCTCTGTGGTGCCGTGGATGCGGCGGCAGTGGGCGCCGAGGGCTGGCCACAGCTTTCGGGGCTGGCCCGTTTGGCGTGGGAGAAATCCCCGGACGTTCGCAAGCCCCCGTGCCGGCTTCGGGCAAAAAACGGCCCCGAGCGGGCCTCATACGTCGGGGCCTAGGCAGCACAGGTGAGCCCGCAGCCCCAGGCTCTGTGGTGCCGTGGAAGCGGCGGCAGTGGGCGCCGAGGGCTGGCCACAGCTTTCGGGGCTGGCCCGTTTGGCGTGGGAGAAATCCCCGGACGTTCGCAAGCCCCGTGCCGGCTTCGGGCCAAAAACAGCCCCGAGCGGGCCTCATACATCGGGGCCTAGGCAGCACAGGTGAGCCCGCAGCCCCAGGCTCTGTGGTGCCGTGGAAGCGGCGGCAGTGGGCGCCGAGGGCTGGCCACAGCTTTTGGGGCTGGCCCCTTTGGCGTTGGAGAAATCGCCGGACGTTCGCAAGCCCCGTGCCGGCTTCGGGCAAAAAACGGCCCTGAGCGGGCCTCATACGTCGGGGGCCTAGGCGGCACAGGTGAGCCCGCAGCCCCAGGCTCTGTGGTGCCGTGGATGCGGCGGCAGTGGGCGCCGAGGGCTGGCCACAGCTTTCGGGGCTGGCCCCCTTGGCGTGGGAGAAATGGGCCGGACGTTCGCAAGCCCCGTGCCGGCTTCGGGCAAAAAACGGCCCCGAGCGGGCCTCATACGTCGGGGCCTAGGCGGCACAGGTGAGCCCGCAGCCCCAGGCTCTGTGGTGCCGTGGATGCGGCGGCAGTGGGCGCCGAGGGCTGGCCACAGCTTTCGGGGCTGGCCCCTTTGGCGTGGGAGAAATCGCCGGACGTTCGCAAGCCCCGTGCCGGCTTCGGGCAAAAAACGGCCCCGAGCGGGCCTCATACGTCGGGGCCTAGGCGGCACAGGTGAGCCCGCAGCCCCAGGCTCTGTGGTGCCGTGGAAGCGGCGGCAGTGGGCGCCGAGGGCTGGCCACAGCTTTCGGGGCTGGCCCCTTTGGCGTGGGAGAAATCGCCGGACGTTCGCAAGCCCCGTGCCGGCTTCGGGCAAAAAACGGCCCCGAGCGGGCCTCATACGTCGGGGCCTAGGCGGCACAGGTGAGCCCGCAGCCCCAGGCTCTGTGGTGCCGTGGATGCGGCGGCAGTGGGCGCCGAGGGCTGGCCACAGCTTTCGGGGCTGGCCCCTTTGGCGTGCGAGAAATCCCCGGACGTTCGCAAGCCCCGTGCTGGCTTCGGGCAAAAAACGGCCCCGAGCGGGCCTCATACGTCGGGGCCTAGGCGGCACAGGTGAGCCCGCAGCCCCAGGCTCTGTGGTGCCGTGGATGCGGCGGCAGTGGGCGCCGAGGGCTGGCCACAGCTTTCGGGGCTGGCCCCTTTGGCGTGCGAGAAATCCCCGGACGTTCGCAAGCCCCGTGCTGGCTTCGGGCAAAAAACGGCCCCGAGCGGGCCTCATACGTCGGGGCCTAGGCGGCACAGGTGAGCCCGCAGCCCCAGGCTCTGTGGTGCCGTGGATGCGGCGGCAGTGGGCGCCGAGGGCTGGCCACAGCTTTCGGGGCTGGCCCATTTGGCGTGGGAGAAATCCCCGGACGTTTGCAAGCTCCGTGCCGGCTTCGGGCAAAAAACAGCCCCGAGCGGGCCTCATACGTCGGGGCCTAGGCGGCACCGGTGAGCCCGCAGCCCCAGGCTCTGTGGTGCCGTGGATGCGGCGGCAGTGGGCGCCGAGGGCTGGCCACAGCTTTCGGGGCTGGCCCCTTTGGCGTGGGAGAAATACCCGGACGTTTGCAAGCCCCGTGCCGGCTTTGGGCAAAAAACGGCCCCGAGCGGGCCTCATACATCGGGGCCTAGGCGGCACAGGTGAGCCCGCAGCCCCAGGCTCTGTGGTGCCGTGGATGCGGCGGCAGTGGGCGCCGAGGGCTGGCCACAGCTTTCGGGGCTGGCCCCTTTGGCGTGGGAGAAATACCCGGACGTTTGCAAGCCCCGTGCCGGCTTCGGGCAAAAAACGGCCCCGAGCGGGCCTCATACATCGGGGCCTAGGCGGCACAGGTGAGCCCGCAGCCCCAGGCTCTGTGGTGCCGTGGAAGCGGCGGCAGTGGGCGCCGAGGGCTGGCCACAGCTTTCGGGGCTGGCCCCTTTGGCGTGGGAGAAATCCCCGGACGTTCGCAAGCTCCGTGCCGGCTTCGGGCAAAAAACGGCCCCGAGCGGGCCTCATACGTCGGGGCCTAGGCGGCACAGGTGAGCCCGCAGCCCCAGGCTCTGTGGTGCCGTGGAAGCGGCGGCAGTGGGCGCCGAGGGCTGGCCACAGCTTTCGGGGCTGGCCCCTTTGGCGTGGGAGAAATCCCCGGACGTTCGCAAGCCCCGTGCCGGCTTCGGGCAAAAAAACGGCCCCGAGCGGGCCTCATACGTCGGGGCCTAGGCGCACAGGTGAGCCCGCAGCCCCAGGCTCTGTGGTGCCGTGGATGCGGCGGCAGTGGGCGCCGAGGGCTGGCCACAGCTTTCGGGGCTGGCCCCTTTGGCGTGGGAGAAATCCCCGGACGTTCGCAAGCCCCGTGCCGGCTTCGGGCAAAAAACGGCCCCGAGCGGGCCTCATACGTCGGGGCCTAGGCGGCACAGGTGAGCCCGCAGCCCCAGGCTCTGTGGTGCCGTGGATGCGGCGGCAGTGGGCGCCGAGGGCTGGCCACAGCTTTCGGGGCTGGCCCCTTTGGCGTGGGAGAAATCGCCGGACGTTCGCAAGCCCCGTGCTGGCTTCGGGCAAAAAACGGCCCCGAGCGGACCTCATACGTCGGGGCCTAGGCGGCACCGGTGACACCGCAGCCCCAGGCTCTGTGGTGCCGTGGAAGCGGCGGCAGTGGGCGCCGAGGGCTGGCCACAGGTTTCGGGGCTGGCCCCTTTGGCGTGGGAGAAATCGCCGGACGTTCGCAAGCCCCGTGCCGGCTTCGGGCAAAAAACGGCCCCGAGCGGGCCTCATACGTCGGGGCCTAGGCGGCACAGGTGAGCCCGCAGCCCCAGGCTCTGTGGTGCCGTGGAAGCGGCGGCAGTGTGCGCCGAGGGCTGGCCACAGCTGTCGGGGCTGGCCCCTTTGGCGTGGGAGAAATCGCCGGACGTTCGCAAGCCCCGTGCCGGCTTCGGGCAAAAAACGGCCCCGAGCGGGCCTCATACGTCGGGGCCTAGGCGGCACAGGTGAGCCCGCAGCCCCAGGCTCTGTGGTGCCGTGGATGCGGCGGCAGTGGGCGCCGAGGGCTGGCCACAGCTTTCGGGGCTGGCCCCTTTGGCGTGGGAGAAATCGCCGGACGTTCGCAAGCCCCGTGCTGGCTTCGGGCAAAAAACGGCCCCAAGCGGACCTCATACGTCGGGGCCTAGGCGGCACCGGTGACACCGCAGCCCCAGGCTCTGTGGTGCCGTGGATGCGGCGGCAGTGGGCGCCGAGGGCTGGCCACAGCTTTCGGGGCTGGCCCCTTTGGCGTGGGAGAAATCGCCGGACGTTCGCAAGCCCCGTGCCGGCTTCGGGCAAAAAACGGCCCCGAGCGGGCCTCATACGTCGGGGCCTAGGCGGCACAGGTGAGCCCGCAGCCTCAGGCTCTGTGGTGCCGTGGATGCGGCGGCAGTGGGCGCCGAGGGCTGGCCACAGCTTTCGGGGCTGGCCCCTTTGGCGTGGGAGAAATCCCCAGACGTTCGCAAGCCCCGTGCCGGCTTCGGGCAAAAAACGGCCCCGAGCGGGCCTCATACGTCGGGGCCTAGGCGGCACAGGTGAGCCCGCAGCCCCAGGCTCTGTGGTGCCGTGGATGCGGCGGCAGTGGGCGCCGAGGGCTGGCCACAGCTTTCGGGGCTGGCCCCTTTGGCGTGGGAGAAATCCCCGGACGTTCGCAAGCCCCGTGCCGGCTTCGGGCAAAAAACGGCCCCGAGCGGGCCTCATACGTCGGGGCCTAGGCGGCACAGGTGAGCCCGCAGCCCCAGGCTCTGTGGTGCCGTGGAAGCGGCGGCAGTGGGCGCCGAGGGCCGGCCACAGCTTTCGGGGCTGGCCCCTTTGGCGTGGGAGAAATCGCCGGACGTTCGCAAGCCCCGTGCCGGCTTCGGGCAAAAAACGGCCCCGAGCGGGCCTCATACGTCGGGGCCTAGGCGGCACAGGTGAGCCCGCAGCCCCAGGCTCTGTGGTGCCGTGGAAGCGGCGGCAGTGGGTGCCGAGGGCTGGCCACAGCTTTCGGGGCTGGCCCCTTTGGCGTGGGAGAAATCCCCGGACGTTCGCAAGCCCCGTGCCGGCTTCGGGCAAAAAACGGCCCCGAGCGGGCCTCATACATCGGGGCCTAGGCGGCACAGGTGAGCCCGCAGCCCCAGGCTCTGTGGTGCCGTGGATGCGGCGGCAGTGGGCGCCGAGGGCTGGCCACAGCTTTCGGGGCTGGCCCCTTTGGCGTGGGAGAAATCGCCGGACGTTCGCAAGCCCCGTGCCGGCTTCGGGCAAAAAACGGCCCCGAGCGGGCCTCATACGTCGGGGCCTAGGCGGCACAGGTGAGCCCGCAGCCCCAGGCTCTGTGGTGCCGTGGAAGCGGCGGCAGTGGGCGCCGAGGGCTGGCCACAGCTTTCGGGGCTGGCCCCTTTGGCGTGGGAGAAATCCCCGGACGTTCGCAAGCTCCGTGCCGGCTTCGGGCAAAAAACGGCCCCGAGCGGGCCTCATACGTCGGGGCCTAGGCGGCACAGGTGAGCCGCAGCCCCAGGCTCTGTGGTGCCGTGGATGCGGCGGCAGTGGGCGCCGAGGGCTGGCCACAGCTTTCGGGGCTGGCCCCTTTGGCGTGGGAGAAATCCCCGGACGTTCGCAAGCCCCGTGCCGGCTTCGGGCAAAAAACGGCCCCGAGCGGGCCTCATACGTCGGGGCCTAGGCAGCACAGGTGAGCCCGCAGCCCCAGGCTCTGTGGTGCCGTGGAAGCGGCGGCAGTGGGCGCCGAGGGCTGGCCACAGCTTTTGGGGCTGGCCCCTTTGGCGTTGGAGAAATCGCCGGACGTTCGCAAGCCCCGTGCCGGCTTCGGGCAAAAAACGGCCCTGAGCGGGCCTCATACGTCGGGGCCTAGGCGGCACAGGTGAGCCCGCAGCCCCAGGCTCTGTGGTGCCGTGGATGCGGCGGCAGTGGGCGCCGAGGGCTGGCCACAGCTTTCGGGGCTGGCCCCCTTGGCGTGGGAGAAATGGCCGGACGTTCGCAAGCCCCGTGCCGGCTTCGGGCAAAAAACGGCCCCGAGCGGGCCTCATACGTCGGGGCCTAGGCGGCACAGGTGAGCCCGCAGCCCCAGGCTCTGTGGTGCCGTGGATGCGGCGGCAGTGGGCGCCGAGGGCTGGCCACAGCTTTCGGGGCTGGCCCCTTTGGCGTGGGAGAAATCGCCGGACGTTCGCAAGCCCCGTGCCGGCTTCGGGCAAAAAACGGCCCCGAGCGGGCCTCATACGTCGGGGCCTAGGCGGCACAGGTGAGCCCGCAGCCCCAGGCTCTGTGGTGCCGTGGAAGCGGCGGCAGTGGGCGCCGAGGGCTGGCCACAGCTTTCGGGGCTGGCCCCTTTGGCGTGGGAGAAATCGCCGGACGTTCGCAAGCCCCGTGCCGGCTTCGGGCAAAAAACGGCCCCGAGCGGGCCTCATACGTCGGGGCCTAGGTGGCACAGGTGAGCCCGCAGCCCCAGGCTCTGTGGTGCCGTGGATGCGGCGGCAGTGGGCGCCGAGGGCTGGCCACAGCTTTCGGGGCTGGCCCCTTTGGCGTGCGAGAAATCCCCGGACGTTCGCAAGCCCCGTGCTGGCTTCGGGCAAAAAACGGCCCCGAGCGGGCCTCATACGTCGGGGCCTAGGCGGCACAGGTGAGCCCGCAGCCCCAGGCTCTGTGGTGCCGTGGATGCGGCGGCAGTGGGCGCCGAGGGCTGGCCACAGCTTTCGGGGCTGGCCCATTTGGCGTGGGAGAAATCCCCGGACGTTTGCAAGCTCCGTGCCGGCTTCGGGCAAAAAACAGCCCCGAGCGGGCCTCATACGTCGGGGCCTAGGCGGCACCGGTGAGCCCGCAGCCCCAGGCTCTGTGGTGCCGTGGATGCGGCGGCAGTGGGCGCCGAGGGCTGGCCACAGCTTTCGGGGCTGGCCCCTTTGGCGTGGGAGAAATCGCCGGACGTTCGCAAGCCCCGTGCCGGCTTCGGGCAAAAAACGGCCCCGAGCGGGCCTCATACGTCGGGGCCTAGGCGGCACAGGTGAGCCCGCAGCCCCAGGCTCTGTGGTGCCGTGGATGCGGCGGCAGTGGGCGCCGAGGGCTGGCCACAGCTTTCGGGGCTGGCCCCTTTGGCGTGGGAGAAATCGCCGGACGTTCGCAAGCCCCGTGCCGGCTTCGGGCAAAAAACGGCCCCGAGCGGACCTCATACGTCGGGGCCTAGGCGGCACCGGTGACACCGCAGCCCCAGGCTCTGTGGTGCCGTGGATGCGGCGGCAGTGGGCGCCGAGGGCTGGCCACAGCTTTCGGGGCTGGCCCCTTTGGCGTGGGAGAAATCCCCGGACGTTCGCAAGCCCCGTGCCGGCTTCGGGCAAACAACGGCCCCGAGCGGGCCTCATACGTCGGGGCCTAGGCGGCACCGGTGAGCCCGCAGCCTCAGGCTCTGTGGTGCCGTGGATGCGGCGGCAGTGGGCGCCGAGGGCTGGCCACAGCTTTCGGGGCTGGCCCCTTTGGCGTGGGAGAAATCGCCGGACGTTCGCAAGCCCCGTGCTGGCTTCGGGCAAAAAACGGCCCCGAGCGGGCCTCATACGTCGGGGCCTAGGCGGCACAGGTGAGCCCGCAGCCTCAGGCTCTGTGGTGCCGTGGAAGCGGCGGCAGTGGGCGCCGAGGGCTGGCCACAGCTTTCGGGGCTGGCCCCTTTGGCGTGGGAGAAATCGCCGGACGTTCGCAAGCCCCGTGCCGGCTTCGGGCAAAAAACGGCCCCGAGCGGGCCTCATACGTCGGGGCCTAGGCGGCACAGGTGAGCCCGCAGCCCCAGGCTCTGTGGTGCCGTGGAAGCGGCGGCAGTGTGCGCCGAGGGCTGGCCACAGCTGTCGGGGCTGGCCCCTTTGGCGTGGGAGAAATCGCCGGACGTTCGCAAGCCCCGTGCCGGCTTCGGGCAAAAAACGGCCCCAAGCGGACCTCATACGTCGGGGCCTAGGCGGCACCGGTGACACCGCAGCCCCAGGCTCTGTGGTGCCGTGGATGCGGCGGCAGTGGGCGCCGAGGGCTGGCCACAGCTTTCGGGGCTGGCCCCTTTGGCGTGGGAGAAATCGCCGGACGTTCGCAAGCCCCGTGCCGGCTTCGGGCAAAAAACGGCCCCGAGCGGGCCTCATACGTCGGGGCCTAGGCGGCACAGGTGAGCCCGCAGCCTCAGGCTCTGTGGTGCCGTGGATGCGGCGGCAGTGGGCGCCGAGGGCTGGCCACAGCTTTCGGGGCTGGCCCCTTTGGCGTGGGAGAAATCCCCAGACGTTCGCAAGCCCCGTGCCGGCTTCGGGCAAAAAACGGCCCCGAGCGGGCCTCATACGTCGGGGCCTAGGCGGCACAGGTGAGCCCGCAGCCCCAGGCTCTGTGGTGCCGTGGATGCGGCGGCAGTGGGCGCCGAGGGCTGGCCACAGCTTTCGGGGCTGGCCCCTTTGGCGTGGGAGAAATCGCCGGACGTTCGCAAGCCCCGTGCCGGCTTCGGGCAAAAAACGGCCCCGAGCGGGCCTCATACGTCGGGGCCTAGGCGGCACAGGTGAGCCCGCAGCCCCAGGCTCTGTGGTGCCGTGGAAGCGGCGGCAGTGGGCGCCGAGGGCTGGCCACAGCTTTCGGGGCTGGCCCCTTTGGCGTGGGAGAAATCCCCGGACGTTCGCAAGCCCCGTGCCGGCTTCGGGCAAAAAACGGCCCCGAGCGGGCCTCATACGTCGGGGCCTAGGCGGCACAGGTGAGCCCGCAGCCCCAGGCTCTGTGGTGCCGTGGAAGCGGCGGCAGTGGGCGCCGAGGGCCGGCCACAGCTTTCGGGGCTGGCCCCTTTGGCGTGGGAGAAATCGCCGGACGTTCGCAAGCCCCGTGCCGGCTTCGGGCAAAAAACGGCCCCGAGCGGGCCTCATACGTCGGGGCCTAGGCGGCACAGGTGAGCCCGCAGCCCCAGGCTCTGTGGTGCCGTGGAAGCGGCGGCAGTGGGTGCCGAGGGCTGGCCACAGCTTTCGGGGCTGGCCCCTTTGGCGTGGGAGAAATCCCCGGACGTTCGCAAGCCCCGTGCCGGCTTCGGGCAAAAAACGGCCCCGAGCGGGCCTCATACATCGGGGCCTAGGCGGCACAGGTGAGCCCGCAGCCCCAGGCTCTGTGGTGCCGTGGATGCGGCGGCAGTGGGCGCCGAGGGCTGGCCACAGCTTTCGGGGCTGGCCCCTTTGGCGTGGGAGAAATCGCCGGACGTTCGCAAGCCCCGTGCCGGCTTCGGGCAAAAAACGGCCCCGAGCGGGCCTCATACGTCGGGGCCTAGGCGGCACAGGTGAGCCCGCAGCCCCAGGCTCTGTGGTGCCGTGGAAGCGGCGGCAGTGGGCGCCGAGGGCTGGCCACAGCTTTCGGGGCTGGCCCCTTTGGCGTGGGAGAAATCCCCGGACGTTCGCAAGCTCCGTGCCGGCTTCGGGCAAAAAACGGCCCCGAGCGGGCCTCATACGTCGGGGCCTAGGCGGCACAGGTGAGCCGCAGCCCCAGGCTCTGTGGTGCCGTGGATGCGGCGGCAGTGGGCGCCGAGGGCTGGCCACAGCTTTCGGGGCTGGCCCCTTTGGCGTGGGAGAAATCCCCGGACGTTCGCAAGCCCCGTGCCGGCTTCGGGCAAAAAACGGCCCCGAGCGGGCCTCATACGTCGGGGCCTAGGCAGCACAGGTGAGCCCGCAGCCCCAGGCTCTGTGGTGCCGTGGAAGCGGCGGCAGTGGGCGCCGAGGGCTGGCCACAGCTTTTGGGGCTGGCCCCTTTGGCGTTGGAGAAATCGCCGGACGTTCGCAAGCCCCGTGCCGGCTTCGGGCAAAAAACGGCCCTGAGCGGGCCTCATACGTCGGGGCCTAGGCGGCACAGGTGAGCCCGCAGCCCCAGGCTCTGTGGTGCCGTGGATGCGGCGGCAGTGGGCGCCGAGGGCTGGCCACAGCTTTCGGGGCTGGCCCCCTTGGCGTGGGAGAAATGGCCGGACGTTCGCAAGCCCCGTGCCGGCTTCGGGCAAAAAACGGCCCCGAGCGGGCCTCATACGTCGGGGCCTAGGCGGCACAGGTGAGCCCGCAGCCCCAGGCTCTGTGGTGCCGTGGATGCGGCGGCAGTGGGCGCCGAGGGCTGGCCACAGCTTTCGGGGCTGGCCCCTTTGGCGTGGGAGAAATCGCCGGACGTTCGCAAGCCCCGTGCCGGCTTCGGGCAAAAAACGGCCCCGAGCGGGCCTCATACGTCGGGGCCTCGGCGGCACAGGTGAGCCCGCAGCCCCAGGCTCTGTGGTGCCGTGGAAGCGGCGGCAGTGGGCGCCGAGGGCTGGCCACAGCTTTCGGGGCTGGCCCCTTTGGCGTGGGAGAAATCGCCGGACGTTCGCAAGCCCCGTGCCGGCTTCGGGCAAAAAACGGCCCCGAGCGGGCCTCATACGTCGGGGCCTAGGTGGCACAGGTGAGCCCGCAGCCCCAGGCTCTGTGGTGCCGTGGATGCGGCGGCAGTGGGCGCCGAGGGCTGGCCACAGCTTTCGGGGCTGGCCCCTTTGGCGTGCGAGAAATCCCCGGACGTTCGCAAGCCCCGTGCTGGCTTCGGGCAAAAAACGGCCCCGAGCGGGCCTCATACGTCGGGGCCTAGGCGGCACAGGTGAGCCCGCAGCCCCAGGCTCTGTGGTGCCGTGGATGCGGCGGCAGTGGGCGCCGAGGGCTGGCCACAGCTTTCGGGGCTGGCCCATTTGGCGTGGGAGAAATCCCCGGACGTTTGCAAGCTCCGTGCCGGCTTCGGGCAAAAAACAGCCCCGAGCGGGCCTCATACGTCGGGGCCTAGGCGGCACCGGTGAGCCCGCAGCCCCAGGCTCTGTGGTGCCGTGGATGCGGCGGCAGTGGGCGCCGAGGGCTGGCCACAGCTTTCGGGGCTGGCCCCTTTGGCGTGGGAGAAATCGCCGGACGTTCGCAAGCCCCGTGCCGGCTTCGGGCAAAAAACGGCCCCGAGCGGGCCTCATACGTCGGGGCCTAGGCGGCACAGGTGAGCCCGCAGCCCCAGGCTCTGTGGTGCCGTGGATGCGGCGGCAGTGGGCGCCGAGGGCTGGCCACAGCTTTCGGGGCTGGCCCCTTTGGCGTGGGAGAAATCGCCGGACGTTCGCAAGCCCCGTGCCGGCTTCGGGCAAAAAACGGCCCCGAGCGGACCTCATACGTCGGGGCCTAGGCGGCACCGGTGACACCGCAGCCCCAGGCTCTGTGGTGCCGTGGATGCGGCGGCAGTGGGCGCCGAGGGCTGGCCACAGCTTTCGGGGCTGGCCCCTTTGGCGTGGGAGAAATCCCCGGACGTTCGCAAGCCCCGTGCCGGCTTCGGGCAAACAACGGCCCCGAGCGGGCCTCATACGTCGGGGCCTAGGCGGCACCGGTGAGCCCGCAGCCTCAGGCTCTGTGGTGCCGTGGATGCGGCGGCAGTGGGCGCCGAGGGCTGGCCACAGCTTTCGGGGCTGGCCCCTTTGGCGTGGGAGAAATCGCCGGACGTTCGCAAGCCCCGTGCTGGCTTCGGGCAAAAAACGGCCCCGAGCGGGCCTCATACGTCGGGGCCTAGGCGGCACAGGTGAGCCCGCAGCCTCAGGCTCTGTGGTGCCGTGGAAGCGGCGGCAGTGGGCGCCGAGGGCTGGCCACAGCTTTCGGGGCTGGCCCCTTTGGCGTGGGAGAAATCGCCGGACGTTCGCAAGCCCCGTGCCGGCTTCGGGCAAAAAACGGCCCCGAGCGGGCCTCATACGTCGGGGCCTAGGCGGCACAGGTGAGCCCGCAGCCCCAGGCTCTGTGGTGCCGTGGAAGCGGCGGCAGTGTGCGCCGAGGGCTGGCCACAGCTGTCGGGGCTGGCCCCTTTGGCGTGGGAGAAATCGCCGGACGTTCGCAAGCCCCGTGCCGGCTTCGGGCAAAAAACGGCCCCGAGCGGGCCTCATACGTCGGGGCCTAGGCGGCACAGGTGAGCCCGCAGCCCCAGGCTCTGTGGTGCCGTGGATGCGGCGGCAGTGGGCGCCGAGGGCTGGCCACAGCTTTCGGGGCTGGCCCCTTTGGCGTGGGAGAAATCGCCGGACGTTCGCAAGCCCCGTGCTGGCTTCGGGCAAAAAACGGCCCCAAGCGGACCTCATACGTCGGGGCCTAGGCGGCACCGGTGACACCGCAGCCCCAGGCTCTGTGGTGCCGTGGATGCGGCGGCAGTGGGCGCCGAGGGCTGGCCACAGCTTTCGGGGCTGGCCCCTTTGGCGTGGGAGAAATCGCCGGACGTTCGCAAGCCCCGTGCCGGCTTCGGGCAAAAAACGGCCCCGAGCGGGCCTCATACGTCGGGGCCTAGGCGGCACAGGTGAGCCCGCAGCCCCAGGCTCTGTGGTGCCGTGGATGCGGCGGCAGTGGGCGCCGAGGGCTGGCCACAGCTTTCGGGGCTGGCCCCTTTGGCGTGGGAGAAATCGCCGGACGTTCGCAAGCCCCGTGCCGGCTTCGGGCAAAAAACGGCCCCGAGCGGGCCTCATACGTCGGGGCCTAGGCGGCACAGGTGAGCCCGCAGCCCCAGGCTCTGTGGTGCCGTGGAAGCGGCGGCAGTGGGCGCCGAGGGCTGGCCACAGCTTTCGGGGCTGGCCCCTTTGGCGTGGGAGAAATCCCCGGACGTTCGCAAGCCCCGTGCCGGCTTCGGGCAAAAAACGGCCCCGAGCGGGCCTCATACATCGGGGCCTAGGCGGCACAGGTGAGCCGCAGCCCCAGGCTCTGTGGTGCCGTGGATGCGGCGGCAGTGGGCGCCGAGGGCTGGCCACAGCTTTCGGGGCTGGCCCGTTTGGCGTGGGAGAAATCCCCGGACGTTCGCAAGCCCCGTGCCGGCTTCGGGCAAAAAACGGCCCTGAGCGGGCCTCATACGTCGGGGCCTAGGCGGCACAGGTGAGCCCGCAGCCCCAGGCTCTGTGGTGCCGTGGAAGCGGCGGCAGTGGGCGCCGAGGGCTGGCCACAGCTTTCGGGGCTGGCCCCCTTGGCGTGGGAGAAATGGCCGGACGTTCGCAAGCCCCGTGCCGGCTTCGGGCAAAAAACGGCCCCGAGCGGGCCTCATACGTCGGGGCCTAGGCGGCACAGGTGAGCCCGCAGCCCCAGGCTCTGTGGTGCCGTGGATGCGGCGGCAGTGGGCGCCGAGGGCTGGCCACAGCTTTCGGGGCTGGCCCCTTTGGCGTGGGAGAAATCGCCGGACGTTCGCAAGCCCCGTGCCGGCTTCGGGCAAAAAACGGCCCCGAGCGGGCCTTATACGTCGGGGCCTAGGCGGCACAGGTGAGCCCGCAGCCCCAGGCTCTGTGGTGCCGTGGAAGCGGCGGCAGTGGGCGCCGAGGGCTGGCCACAGCTTTCGGGGCTGGCCCCTTTGGCGTGGGAGAAATCGCCGGACGTTCGCAAGCCCCGTGCTGGCTTCGGGCAAAAAACGGCCCCGAGCGGGCCTCATACGTCGGGGCCTAGGCGGCACAGGTGAGCCCGCAGCCCCAGGCTCTGTGGTGCCGTGGAAGCGGCGGCAGTGGGCGCCGAGGGCTGGCCACAGCTTTTGGGGCTGGCCCCTTTGGCGTGGGAGAAATCCCCGGACGTTCGCAAGCCCCGTGCCGGCTTCGGGCAAAAAACGGCCCCGAGCGGGCCTCATACGTCGGGGCCTAGGCGGCACAGGTGAGCCCGCAGCCCCAGGCTCTGTGGTGCCGTGGATGCGGCGGCAGTGGGCGCCGAGGGCTGGCCACAGCTTTCGGGGCTGGCCCCTTTGGCGTGGGAGAAATCGCCGGACGTTCGCAAGCCCCGTGCCGGCTTCGGGCAAAAAACGGCCCCGAGCGGGCCTCATACGTCGGGGCCTAGGCGGCACAGGTGAGCCCGCAGCCCCAGGCTCTGTGGTGCCGTGGATGCGGCGGCAGTGGGCGCCGAGGGCTGGCCACAGCTTTCGGGGCTGGCCCCTTTGGCGTGGGAGAAATCGCCGGACGTTCGCAAGCCCCGTGCCGGCTTCGGGCAAAAAACGGCCCCGAGCGGACCTCATACGTCGGGGCCTAGGCGGCACCGGTGACACCGCAGCCCCAGGCTCTGTGGTGCCGTGGATGCGGCGGCAGTGGGCGCCGAGGGCTGGCCACAGCTTTCGGGGCTGGCCCCTTTGGCGTGGGAGAAATCGCCGGACGTTCGCAAGCCCCGTGCCGGCTTCGGGGAAACAACGGCCCCGAGCGGGCCTCATACATCGGGGCCTAGGCGGCACAGGTGAGCCCGCAGCCCCAGGCTCTGTGGTGCCGTGGATGCGGCGGCAGTGGGCGCCGAGGGCTGGCCACAGCTTTCGGGGCTGGCCCCTTTGGCGTGGGAGAAATCCCCGGACGTTCGCAAGCCCCGTGCCGGCTTCGGGCAAAAAACGGCCCCGAGCGGGCCTCATACGTCGGGGCCTCGGCGGCACAGGTGAGCCCGCAGCCCCAGGCTCTGTGGTGCCGTGGAAGCGGCGGCAGTGGGCGCCGAGGGCTGGCCACAGCTTTCGGGGCTGGCCCCTTTGGCGTGGGAGAAATCGCCGGACGTTCGCAAGCCCCGTGCCGGCTTCGGGCAAACAACGGCCCCGAGCGGGCCTCATATGTCGGGGCCTAGGCGGCACAGGTGAGCCCGCAGCCTCAGGCTCTGTGGTGCCGTGGATGCGGCGGCAGTGGGCGCCGAGGGCTGGCCACAGCTTTCGGGGCTGGCCCCTTTGGCGTGGGAGAAATCCCCGGACGTTCGCAAGCCCCGTGCCGGCTTCGGGCAAAAAACGGCCCCGAGCGGGCCTCGGACGTCGGGGCCTCGGCGGCACCGGTGACACCGCAGCCCCAGGCTCTGTGGTGCCGTGGAAGCGGCGGCAGTGGGCGCCGAGGGCTGGCCACAGCTTTCGGGGCTGGCCCCTTTGGCGTGGGAGAAATCGCCGGACGTTCGCAAGCCCCGTGCCGGCTTCGGGCAAAAAACGGCCCCGAGCGGGCCTCATACGTCGGGGCCTAGGTGGCACAGGTGAGCCCGCAGCCCCAGGCTCTGTGGTGCCGTGGATGCGGCGGCAGTGGGCGCCGAGGGCTGGCCACAGCTTTCGGGGCTGGCCCCTTTGGCGTGCGAGAAATCCCCGGACGTTCGCAAGCCCCGTGCTGGCTTCGGGCAAAAAACGGCCCCGAGCGGGCCTCATACGTCGGGGCCTAGGCGGCACAGGTGAGCCCGCAGCCCCAGGCTCTGTGGTGCCGTGGATGCGGCGGCAGTGGGCGCCGAGGGCTGGCCACAGCTTTCGGGGCTGGCCCATTTGGCGTGGGAGAAATCCCCGGACGTTTGCAAGCTCCGTGCCGGCTTCGGGCAAAAAACAGCCCCGAGCGGGCCTCATACGTCGGGGCCTAGGCGGCACCGGTGAGCCCGCAGCCCCAGGCTCTGTGGTGCCGTGGATGCGGCGGCAGTGGGCGCCGAGGGCTGGCCACAGCTTTCGGGGCTGGCCCCTTTGGCGTGGGAGAAATACCCGGACGTTTGCAAGCCCCGTGCCGGCTTTGGGCAAAAAACGGCCCCGAGTGGGCCTCATACATCGGGGCCTAGGCGGCACAGGTGAGCCCGCAGCCCCAGGCTCTGTGGTGCCGTGGATGCGGCGGCAGTGGGCGCCGAGGGCTGGCCACAGCTTTCGGGGCTGGCCCCTTTGGCGTGGGAGAAATACCCGGACGTTTGCAAGCCCCGTGCCGGCTTCGGGCAAAAAACGGCCCCGAGCGGGCCTCATACATCGGGGCCTAGGCGGCACAGGTGAGCCCGCAGCCCCAGGCTCTGTGGTGCCGTGGAAGCGGCGGCAGTGGGCGCCGAGGGCTGGCCACAGCTTTCGGGGCTGGCCCCTTTGGCGTGGGAGAAATCCCCGGACGTTCGCAAGCTCCGTGCCGGCTTCGGGCAAAAAACGGCCCCGAGCGGGCCTCATACGTCGGGGCCTAGGCGGCACAGGTGAGCCCGCAGCCCCAGGCTCTGTGGTGCCGTGGAAGCGGCGGCAGTGGGCGCCGAGGGCTGGCCACAGCTTTCGGGGCTGGCCCCTTTGGCGTGGGAGAAATCCCCGGACGTTCGCAAGCCCCGTGCCGGCTTCGGGCAAAAAACGGCCCCGAGCGGGCCTCATACGTCGGGGCCTAGGCGGCACAGGTGAGCCCGCAGCCCCAGGCTCTGTGGTGCCGTGGATGCGGCGGCAGTGGGCGCCGAGGGCTGGCCACAGCTTTCGGGGCTGGCCCCTTTGGCGTGGGAGAAATCCCCGGACGTTCGCAAGCCCCGTGCCGGCTTCGGGCAAAAAACGGCCCCGAGCGGGCCTCATACGTCGGGGCCTAGGCGGCACAGGTGAGCCCGCAGCCCCAGGCTCTGTGGTGCCGTGGATGCGGCGGCAGTGGGCGCCGAGGGCTGGCCACAGCTTTCGGGGCTGGCCCCTTTGGCGTGGGAGAAATCGCCGGACGTTCGCAAGCCCCGTGCTGGCTTCGGGCAAAAAACGGCCCCGAGCGGACCTCATACGTCGGGGCCTAGGCGGCACCGGTGACACCGCAGCCCCAGGCTCTGTGGTGCCGTGGATGCGGCGGCAGTGGGCGCCGAGGGCTGGCCACAGCTTTCGGGGCTGGCCCCTTTGGCGTGGGAGAAATCCCCGGACGTTCGCAAGCCCCGTGCCGGCTTCGGGCAAACAACGGCCCCGAGCGGGCCTCATACGTCGGGGCCTAGGCGGCACCGGTGAGCCCGCAGCCTCAGGCTCTGTGGTGCCGTGGATGCGGCGGCAGTGGGCGCCGAGGGCTGGCCACAGCTTTCGGGGCTGGCCCCTTTGGCGTGGGAGAAATCCCCGGACGTTCGCAAGCCCCGTGCCGGCTTCGGGCAAAAAACGGCCCCGAGCGGGCCTCATACGTCGGGACCTCGGCGGCACAGGTGACACCGCAGCCCCAGGCTCTGTGGTGCCGTGGATGCGGCGGCAGTGGGCGCCGAGGGCTGGCCACAGGTTTCGGGGCTGGCCCCTTTGGCGTGGGAGAAATCGCCGGACGTTCGCAAGCCCCGTGCCGGCTTCGGGCAAAAAACGGCCCCGAGCGGGCCTCATACGTCGGGGCCTAGGTGGCACAGGTGAGCCCGCAGCCTCAGGCTCTGTGGTGCCGTGGAAGCGGCGGCAGTGGGCGCCGAGGGCTGGCCACAGCTTTCGGGGCTGGCCCCTTTGGCGTGGGAGAAATCGCCGGACGTTCGCAAGCCCCGTGCCGGCTTCGGGCAAAAAACGGCCCCGAGCGGGCCTCATACGTCGGGGCCTAGGCGGCACAGGTGAGCCCGCAGCCCCAGGCTCTGTGGTGCCGTGGAAGCGGCGGCAGTGTGCGCCGAGGGCTGGCCACAGCTGTCGGGGCTGGCCCCTTTGGCGTGGGAGAAATCGCCGGACGTTCGCAAGCCCCGTGCCGGCTTCGGGCAAAAAACGGCCCCGAGCGGGCCTCATACGTCGGGGCCTAGGCGGCACAGGTGAGCCCGCAGCCCCAGGCTCTGTGGTGCCGTGGATGCGGCGGCAGTGGGCGCCGAGGGCTGGCCACAGCTTTCGGGGCTGGCCCCTTTGGCGTGGGAGAAATCCCCGGACGTTCGCAAGCCCCGTGCTGGCTTCGGGCAAAAAACGGCCCCAAGCGGACCTCATACGTCGGGGCCTAGGCGGCACCGGTGACACCGCAGCCCCAGGCTCTGTGGTGCCGTGGATGCGGCGGCAGTGGGCGCCGAGGGCTGGCCACAGCTTTCGGGGCTGGCCCCTTTGGCGTGGGAGAAATCGCCGGACGTTCGCAAGCCCCGTGCCGGCTTCGGGCAAAAAACGGCCCCGAGCGGGCCTCATACGTCGGGGCCTAGGCGGCACAGGTGAGCCCGCAGCCCCAGGCTCTGTGGTGCCGTGGAAGCGGCGGCAGTGGGCGCCGAGGGCCGGCCACAGCTTTCGGGGCTGGCCCCTTTGGCGTGGGAGAAATCGCCGGACGTTCGCAAGCCCCGTGCCGGCTTCGGGCAAAAAACGGCCCCGAGCGGGCCTCATACGTCGGGGCCTAGGCGGCACAGGTGAGCCCGCAGCCCCAGGCTCTGTGGTGCCGTGGAAGCGGCGGCAGTGGGCGCCGAGGGCTGGCCACAGCTTTCGGGGCTGGCCCCTTTGGCGTGGGAGAAATCCCCGGACGTTCGCAAGCCCCGTGCCGGCTTCGGGCAAAAAACGGCCCCGAGCGGGCCTCATACATCGGGGCCTAGGCGGCACAGGTGAGCCCGCAGCCCCAGGCTCTGTGGTGCCGTGGATGCGGCGGCAGTGGGCGCCGAGGGCTGGCCACAGCTTTCGGGGCTGGCCCCTTTGGCGTGGGAGAAATCCCCGGACGTTCGCAAGCCCCGTGCCGGCTTCGGGCAAAAAACGGCCCCGAGCGGGCCTCATACGTCGGGGCCTAGGCGGCACAGGTGAGCCCGCAGCCCCAGGCTCTGTGGTGCCGTGGAAGCGGCGGCAGTGGGCGCCGAGGGCTGGCCACAGCTTTCGGGGCTGGCCCCTTTGGCGTGGGAGAAATCCCCGGACGTTCGCAAGCCCCGTGCCGGCTTCGGGCCAAAAACAGCCCCGAGCGGGCCTCATACATCGGGGCCTAGGCAGCACAGGTGAGCCCGCAGCCCCAGGCTCTGTGGTGCCGTGGAAGCGGCGGCAGTGGGCGCCGAGGGCTGGCCACAGCTTTTGGGGCTGGCCCCTTTGGCGTTGGAGAAATCGCCGGACGTTCGCAAGCCCCGTGCCGGCTTCGGGCAAAAAACGGCCCTGAGCGGGCCTCATACGTCGGGGCCTAGGCGGCACAGGTGAGCCCGCAGCCCCAGGCTCTGTGGTGCCGTGGATGCGGCGGCAGTGGGCGCCGAGGGCTGGCCACAGCTTTCGGGGCTGGCCCCCTTGGCGTGGGAGAAATGGCCGGACGTTCGCAAGCCCCGTGCCGGCTTCGGGCAAAAAACGGCCCCGAGCGGGCCTCATACGTCGGGGCCTAGGCGGCACAGGTGAGCCCGCAGCCCCAGGCTCTGTGGTGCCGTGGATGCGGCGGCAGTGGGCGCCGAGGGCTGGCCACAGCTTTCGGGGCTGGCCCCTTTGGCGTGGGAGAAATCCCCGGACGTTCGCAAGCCCCGTGCCGGCTTCGGGCAAAAAACGGCCCCGAGCGGGCCTCATACGTCGGGGCCTAGGCGGCACAGGTGAGCCCGCAGCCCCAGGCTCTGTGGTGCCGTGGAAGCGGCGGCAGTGGGCGCCGAGGGCTGGCCACAGCTTTCGGGGCTGGCCCCTTTGGCGTGGGAGAAATCGCCGGACGTTCGCAAGCCCCGTGCCGGCTTCGGGCAAAAAACGGCCCCGAGCGGGCCTCATACGTCGGGGCCTAGGCGGCACAGGTGAGCCCGCAGCCCCAGGCTCTGTGGTGCCGTGGAAGCGGCGGCAGTGGGCGCCGAGGGCTGGCCACAGCTTTCGGGGCTGGCCCCTTTGGCGTGGGAGAAATCCCCGGACGTTCGCAAGCCCCGTGCCGGCTTCGGGCAAAAAACGGCCCCGAGCGGGCCTCATACGTCGGGGCCTAGGCGGCACAGGTGAGCCCGCAGCCCCAGGCTCTGTGGTGCCGTGGAAGCGGCGGCAGTGGGCGCCGAGGGCTGGCCACAGCTTTCGGGGCTGGCCCCTTTGGCGTGGGAGAAATCCCCGGACGTTCGCAAGCCCCGTGCCGGCTTCGGGCAAAAAACGGCCCCGAGCGGGCCTCATACGTCGGGGCCTAGGCGGCACAGGTGAGCCCGCAGCCCCAGGCTCTGTGGTGCCGTGGATGCGGCGGCAGTGGGCGCCGAGGGCTGGCCACAGCTTTCGGGGCTGGCCCCTTTGGCGTGGGAGAAATCCCCGGACGTTCGCAAGCCCCGTGCCGGCTTCGGGCAAAAAACGGCCCCGAGCGGGCCTCATACGTCGGGGCCTAGGCGGCACAGGTGAGCCCGCAGCCCCAGGCTCTGTGGTGCCGTGGATGCGGCGGCAGTGGGCGCCGAGGGCTGGCCACAGCTTTCGGGGCTGGCCCCTTTGGCGTGGGAGAAATCGCCGGACGTTCGCAAGCCCCGTGCCGGCTTCGGGCAAAAAACGGCCCCGAGCGGACCTCATACGTCGGGGCCTAGGCGGCACCGGTGACACCGCAGCCCCAGGCTCTGTGGTGCCGTGGATGCGGCGGCAGTGGGCGCCGAGGGCTGGCCACAGCTTTCGGGGCTGGCCCCTTTGGCGTGGGAGAAATCCCCGGACGTTCGCAAGCCCCGTGCCGGCTTCGGGCAAACAACGGCCCCGAGCGGGCCTCATACGTCGGGGCCTAGGCGGCACCGGTGAGCCCGCAGCCTCAGGCTCTGTGGTGCCGTGGATGCGGCGGCAGTGGGCGCCGAGGGCTGGCCACAGCTTTCGGGGCTGGCCCCTTTGGCGTGGGAGAAATCCCCGGACGTTCGCAAGCCCCGTGCCGGCTTCGGGCAAAAAACGGCCCCGAGCGGGCCTCATACGTCGGGGCCTCGGCGGCACAGGTGACACCGCAGCCCCAGGCTCTGTGGTGCCGTGGAAGCGGCGGCAGTGGGCGCCGAGGGCTGGCCACAGGTTTCGGGGCTGGCCCCTTTGGCGTGGGAGAAATCGCCGGACGTTCGCAAGCCCCGTGCCGGCTTCGGGCAAAAAACGGCCCCGAGCGGGCCTCATACGTCGGGGCCTAGGTGGCACAGGTGAGCCCGCAGCCTCAGGCTCTGTGGTGCCGTGGAAGCGGCGGCAGTGGGCGCCGAGGGCTGGCCACAGGTTTCGGGGCTGGCCCCTTTGGCGTGGGAGAAATCGCCGGACGTTCGCAAGCCCCGTGCCGGCTTCGGGCAAAAAACGGCCCCGAGCGGGCCTCATACGTCGGGGCCTAGGTGGCACAGGTGAGCCCGCAGCCTCAGGCTCTGTGGTGCCGTGGAAGCGGCGGCAGTGTGCGCCGAGGGCTGGCCACAGCTGTCGGGGCTGGCCCCTTTGGCGTGGGAGAAATCGCCGGACGTTCGCAAGCCCCGTGCCGGCTTCGGGCAAAAAACGGCCCCAAGCGGACCTCATACGTCGGGGCCTAGGCGGCACCGGTGACACCGCAGCCCCAGGCTCTGTGGTGCCGTGGATGCGGCGGCAGTGGGCGCCGAGGGCTGGCCACAGCTTTCGGGGCTGGCCCCTTTGGCGTGGGAGAAATCGCCGGACGTTCGCAAGCCCCGTGCCGGCTTCGGGCAAACAACGGCCCCGAGCGGGCCTCATATGTCGGGGCCTAGGCGGCACCGGTGAGCCCGCAGCCTCAGGCTCTGTGGTGCCGTGGATGCGGCGGCAGTGGGCGCCGAGGGCTGGCCACAGCTTTCGGGGCTGGCCCCTTTGGCGTGGGAGAAATCCCCGGACGTTCGCAAGCCCCGTGCCGGCTTCGGGCAAAAAACGGCCCCGAGCGGGCCTCATACGTCGGGGCCTCGGCGGCACAGGTGAGCCCGCAGCCCCAGGCTCTGTGGTGCCGTGGAAGCGGCGGCAGTGGGCGCCGAGGGCTGGCCACAGCTTTCGGGGCTGGCCCCTTTGGCGTGGGAGAAATCCCCGGACGTTCGCAAGCCCCGTGCCGGCTTCGGGCAAAAAACGGCCCCGAGCGGGCCTCATACGTCGGGGCCTAGGTGGCACAGGTGAGCCCGCAGCCTCAGGCTCTGTGGTGCCGTGGAAGCGGCGGCAGTGGGCGCCGAGGGCTGGCCACAGCTTTCGGGGCTGGCCCCTTTGGCGTGGGAGAAATCGCCGGACGTTCGCAAGCCCCGTGCCGGCTTCGGGCAAAAAACGGCCCCGAGCGGGCCTCATACGTTGGGGCCTAGGCGGCACAGGTGAGCCCGCAGCCCCAGGCTCTGTGGTGCCGTGGAAGCGGCGGCAGTGGGCGCCGAGGGCTGGCCACAGCTTTTGGGGCTGGCCCCTTTGGCGTGGGAGAAATCGCCGGACGTTCGCAAGCCCCGTGCCGGCTTCGGGCAAAAAACGGCCCCGAGCGGGCCTCATACGTCGGGGCCTAGGCGGCACAGGTGAGCCCGCAGCCTCAGGCTCTGTGGTGCCGTGGATGCGGCGGCAGTGGGCGCCGAGGGCTGGCCACAGCTTTCGGGGCTGGCCCCTTTGGCGTGGGAGAAATCCCCAGACGTTCGCAAGCCCCGTGCCGGCTTCGGGCAAAAAACGGCCCCGAGCGGGCCTCATACGTCGGGGCCTAGGCGGCACAGGTGAGCCCGCAGCCCCAGGCTCTGTGGTGCCGTGGAAGCGGCGGCAGTGGGCGCCGAGGGCTGGCCACAGCTTTCGGGGCTGGCCCCTTTGGCGTGGGAGAAATCCCCGGACGTTCGCAAGCCCCGTGCCGGCTTCGGGCAAAAAACGGCCCCGAGCGGGCCTCATACGTCGGGGCCTAGGCGGCACAGGTGAGCCCGCAGCCCCAGGCTCTGTGGTGCCGTGGAAGCGGCGGCAGTGGGCGCCGAGGGCTGGCCACAGCTTTCGGGGCTGGCCCCTTTGGCGTGGGAGAAATCGCCGGACGTTCGCAAGCCCCGTGCCGGCTTCGGGCAAAAAAACGGCCCCGAGCGGGCCTCATACGTCGGGGCCTAGGCGGCACAGGTGAGCCCGCAGCCCCAGGCTCTGTGGTGCCGTGGATGCGGCGGCAGTGGGCGCCGAGGGCTGGCCACAGCTTTCGGGGCTGGCCCCTTTGGCGTGGGAGAAATCGCCGGACGTTCGCAAGCCCCGTGCCGGCTTCGGGCAAAAAACGGCCCCGAGCGGGCCTCATACGTCGGGGCCTAGGCGGCACAGGTGAGCCCGCAGCCCCAGGCTCTGTGGTGCCGTGGAAGCGGCGGCAGTGGGCGCCGAGGGCTGGCCACAGCTTTTGGGGCTGGCCCCTTTGGCGTGGGAGAAATCCCCGGACGTTCGCAAGCCCCGTGCCGGCTTCGGGCAAAAAACGGCCCCGAGCGGGCCTCATACATCGGGGCCTAGGCGGCACAGGTGAGCCCGCAGCCCCAGGCTCTGTGGTGCCGTGGATGCGGCGGCAGTGGGCGCCGAGGGCTGGCCACAGCTTTCGGGGCTGGCCCCTTTGGCGTGGGAGAAATCCCCTGACGTTCGCAAGCCCCGTGCTGGCTTCGGGCAAAAAACGGCCCCGAGCGGGCCTCATACGTCGGGGCCTAGGCGGCACAGGTGAGCCCGCAGCCCCAGGCTCTGTGGTGCCGTGGAAGCGGCGGCAGTGGGCGCCGAGGGCTGGCCACAGCTTTCGGGGCTGGCCCCTTTGGCGTGGGAGAAATCCCCGGACGTTTGCAAGCTCCGTGCCGGCTTCGGGCAAAAAACGGCCCCGAGCGGGCCTCATACGTCGGGGCCTAGGCGGCACCGGTGACACCGCAGCCCCAGGCTCTGTGGTGCCGTGGATGTGGCGGCAGTGGGCGCCGAGGGCTGGCCACAGCTTTCGGGGCTGGCCCCTTTGGCGTGGGAGAAATCCCCGGACGTTTGCAAGCCCCGTGCCGGCTTCGGGCAAAAAACGGCCCCGAGCGGGCCTCATACGTCGGGGCCTAGGCGGCACCGGTGACACCGCAGCCCCAGGCTCTGTGGTGCCGTGGATGTGGCGGCAGTGGGCGCCGAGGGCTGGCCACAGCTTTCGGGGCTGGCCCCTTTGGCGTGGGAGAAATCCCCGGACGTTCGCAAGCCCCGTGCCGGCTTCGGGCAAAAAACGGCCCCGAGCGGGCCTCATACATCGGGGCCTAGGCGGCACAGGTGAGCCGCAGCCCCAGGCTCTGTGGTGCCGTGGATGCGGCGGCAGTGGGCGCCGAGGGCTGGCCACAGCTTTCGGGGCTGGCCCCTTTGGCGTGGGAGAAATCGCCGGACGTTCGCAAGCCCCGTGCCGGCTTCGGGCAAAAAACGGCCCCGAGCGGGCCTCATACGTCGGGGCCTAGGCAGCACAGGTGAGCCCGCAGCCCCAGGCTCTGTGGTGCCGTGGAAGCGGCGGCAGTGGGCGCCGAGGGCTGGCCACAGCTTTTGGGGCTGGCCCCTTTGGCGTTGGAGAAATCGCCGGACGTTCGCAAGCCCCGTGCCGGCTTCGGGCAAAAAACGGCCCCGAGCGGGCCTCATACGTCGGGGCCTAGGCGGCACAGGTGAGCCCGCAGCCCCAGGCTCTGTGGTGCCGTGGAAGCGGCGGCAGTGGGCGCCGAGGGCTGGCCACAGCTTTCGGGGCTGGCCCCTTTGGCGTGGGAGAAATCGCCGGACGTTCGCAAGCCCCGTGCTGGCTTCGGGCAAAAAACGGCCCCGAGCGGGCCTCATACGTCGGGGCCTAGGCGGCACAGGTGAGCCCGCAGCCCCAGGCTCTGTGGTGCCGTGGAAGCGGCGGCAGTGGGCGCCGAGGGCTGGCCACAGCTTTTGGGGCTGGCCCCTTTGGCGTGGGAGAAATCCCCGGACGTTCGCAAGCCCCGTGCCGGCTTCGGGCAAAAAACGGCCCCGAGCGGGCCTCATACATCGGGGCCTAGGCGGCACAGGTGAGCCCGCAGCCCCAGGCTCTGTGGTGCCGTGGATGCGGCGGCAGTGGGCGCCGAGGGCTGGCCACAGCTTTCGGGGCTGGCCCCTTTGGCGTGGGAGAAATCGCCGGACGTTCGCAAGCCCCGTGCCGGCTTCGGGCAAAAAACGGCCCCGAGCGGGCCTCATACGTCGGGGCCTAGGCGGCACAGGTGAGCCCGCAGCCCCAGGCTCTGTGGTGCCGTGGATGCGGCGGCAGTGGCGCCGAGGGCTGGGCCACAGCTTTCGGGGCTGGCCCCTTTGCGCGGGAGAAATCGCCGGACGTTCGCAAGCCCCGTGCCGGCTTCGGGCAAAAAACGGCCCCGAGCGGACCTCATACGTCGGGGCCTAGGCGGCACCGGTGACACCGCAGCCCCAGGCTCTGTGGTGCCGTGGATGCGGCGGCAGTGGGCGCCGAGGGCTGGCCACAGCTTTCGGGGCTGGCCCCTTTGGCGTGGGAGAAATCCCCGACGTTCGCAAGCCCCGTGCCGGCTTCGGGGAAACAACGGCCCCGAGCGGGCCTCATACGTCGGGGCCTAGGCGGCACAGGTGAGCCCGCAGCCCCAGGCTCTGTGGTGCCGTGGATGGGCGGCAGTGGGCGCCGAGGGCTGGCCACAGCTTTCGGGGCTGGGCCCCTTTGGCGTGGGAGAAATCCCGGACGTTCGCAAGCCCCGTGCCGGCTTCGGGCAAAAACGGCCCCGAGCGGGGCCTCATACGTCGGGGCCTCGGCGGCACAGGTGAGCCCGCAGCCCCAGGCTCTGTGGTGCCGTGGAAGCGGGCGGCAGTGGGCGCCGAGGGCTGGCCACAGCTTTCGGGGCTGGCCCCTTTGGCGTGGGAGAAATCGCCGGACGTTCGCAAGCCCCGTGCCGGCTTCGGGCAAAAAACGGCCCCCGAGCGGGCCTCATACATCGGGGCCTAGGCGGCACAGGTGAGCCCGCAGCCCCAGGCTCTGTGGTGCCCGTGGATGCGGCGGCAGTGGGCGCCGAGGGCTGGCCACAGCTTTCGGGGGCTGGCCCCTTTGGCGTGGGAGAAATCGCCGGACGTTCGCAAGCCCCGTGCCGGCTTCGGGCAAAAAACTGCCCCGAGCGGGCCTCATACGTCGGGGGCCTAGGCGGCACAGGTGAGCCCGCAGCCCAGGCTCTGTGGTGCCGTGGAAGCGGCGGCAGTGGGCGCCGAGGGCTGGCCACAGCTTTCGGGGCTGGCCCCTTTGGCGTGGGAGAAATCCCCGGACGTTCGCAAGCCCCGTGCCGGCTTCGGGCAAAAAACGGCCCCGAGCGGGCCTCATACGTCGGGGGCCTAGGCGGCACAGGTGAGCCCGCAGCCTCAGGCTCTGTGGTGCCGTGGATGCGGCGGCAGTGGGCGCCGAGGGCTGGCCACAGCTTTCGGGGCTGGCCCCTTTGGACGTGGGAGAAATCGCCGGACGTTCGCAAGCCCCGTGCCGGCTTCGGGCAAAAAACGGCCCCGAGCGGGCCTCATACGTCGGGGCCTAGGCGGCACAGGTGAGCCCGCAGCCCCAGGCTCTGTGGTGCCGTGGATGCGGCGGCAGTGGGCGCCGAGGGCTGGCCACAGCTTTCGGGGCTGGCCCCTTTGGCGTGGGAGAAATCGCCGGACGTTCGCAAGCCCCGTGCCGGCTTCGGGCAAAAAACGGCCCCGAGTGGGCCTCATACGTCGGGGCCTAGGCGGCACAGGTGAGCCCGCAGCCCCAGGCTCTGTGGTGCCGTGGGAAGCGGCGGCAGTGGGCGCCGAGGGCTGGCCACAGCTTTCGGGGCTGGCCCCTTTGGCGTGGGAGAAATCGCCGGACGTTCGCAAGCCCCGTGCGGCTTCGGGCAAAAAAACGGCCCCGAGCGGGCCTCATACGTCGGGGCCTAGGCGGCACAGGTGAGCCCGCAGCCCCAGGCTCTGTGGTGCCGTGGAAGCCGGCGGCAGTGGGCGCCGAGGGCTGGCCACAGCTTTCGGGGCTGGCCCCTTTGGCGTGGGAGAAATCGCCGGACGTTCGCAAGCCCCGTGCCGGCTTCGGGCAAAAAAAACGGGGCCCCGAGCGGGCCTCATACGTCGGGGCCAAGGCCGGCACCGGTGACACCGCAGCCCCAGGCTCTGTGGTGCCGTGGATGTGGCGGGCAGTGGGCGCCGAGGGCTGGCCACAGCTTTCGGGGCTGGCCCCTTTGGCGTGGGAGAAATCCCCGGACGTTCGCAAGCCCCGTGCCGGCTTCGGGCAAAAAACGGCCCCGAGCGGGGCCTCATACATCGGGGGCCTAGGCGGCACAGGTGAGCCCGCAGCCCCAGGCTCTGTGGTGCCGTGGATGCAGCGGCAGTGTGCGCCGAGGGCTGGCCACAGCTTTCGGGGCTGGCCCCTTTGGCGTGGGAGAAATACCCGGACGTTTGCAAGCCCCGTGCCGGCTTCGGGCAAAAAACGGCCCCGAGCGGGCCTCATACATCGGGGCCTAGGCGGCACAGGTGAGCCCGCAGCCCCAGGCTCTGTGGTGCCGTGGAAGCGGCGGCAGTGGGCGCCGAGGGCTGGCCACAGCTTTCGGGGCTGGCCCCTTTGGCGTGGGAGAAATCCCCGGACGTTCGCAAGCCCCGTGCTGGCTTCGGGCAAAAAAAACGGCCCCGAGCGGGCCTCATACGTCGGGGGCCTAGGCGGGCACCGGTGACACCGCAGCCCCAGGCTCTGTGGGTGCCGTGGAAGCGGCCGGCAGTGGGCGCCGAGGGCTGGCCACAGCTTCTGGGGCTGGCCCCTTTGGCGTGGGAGAAATCCCCGGACGTTCGCAAGCCCCGTGCCGGCTTCGGGCAAAAAAACGGCCCCGAGCGGGCCTCATACGTCGGGGCCTAGGCGGCACAGGTGAGCCCGCAGCCCCAGGCTCTGTGGTTGCCGTGGATGCGGCGGCAGTGGGCGCCGAGGGCTGGCCACAGCTTTCGGGGCTGGCCCCTTTGGCGTGGGAGAAATCCCCGGACGTTCGCAAGCCCCGTGCCGGCTTCGGGCAAAAAACGGCCCCCGAGCGGGGCCTCATACGTCGGGGCCTAGGCGGCACAGGTGAGCCGCAGCCCCAGGCTCTGTGGTGCCGTGGATGCGGCGGCAGTGGGCGCCGAGGGCTGGCCACAGCTTTCGGGGCTGGCCCCTTTGGCGTGGGAGAAATCGCCGGACGTTCGCAAGCCCGTGCTGGCTTCGGGCAAAAAACGGCCCCAAGCGGACCTCATACGTAGGGGCCTAGGCGGCACCGGTGACACCGCAGCCCCAGGCTCTGTGGTGCCGTGGATGCGGGCGGCAGTGGGCGCCGAGGGCTGGCCACAGCTTTCGGGGCTGGCCCGTTTGGCGTGGGAGAAATCGCCGGACGTTCGCAAGCCCCGTGCCGGCTTCGGGCAAACAACCGGCCCCGAGCGGGCCTCATATGTCGGGGCCTAGGCGGCACCGGTGAGCCCGCAGCCTCAGGCTCTGTGGTGCCGTGGATGCGGCGGCAGTGGGCGCCGAGGGCTGGCCACAGCTTTCGGGGCTGGCCCCTTTGGCGTGGGAGAAATCCCCGGACGTTCGCAAGCCCGTGCCGGCTTCGGGCAAAAAACGGCCCCGAGCGGGCCTCATACGTCGGGGCCTCGGCGGCACAGGTGAGCCCGCAGCCCCAGGCTCTGTGGTGCCGTGGAAGCGGCGGCAGTGGGCGCCGAGGGCTGGCCACAGCTTTCGGGGCTGGCCCCTTTGGCGTGGGAGAAATCCCCGGACGTTTGCAAGCTCCGTGCCGGCTTCGGGCAAAAAACAGCCCCGAGCGGGCCTCTATACGTCGGGGCCTAGGCGGCACCGGTGAGCCCGCAGCCCAGGCTCTGTGGTGCCGTGGAAGCGGCGGCAGTGGGCGCCGAGGGCTGGCCACAGCTTTCGGGGCTGGCCAATTTGGCGAGGGGAGAAATCCCCGGACGTTTGCAAGCTCCGTGCCGGCCTTCGGGCAAAAAACAGCCCCGAGCGGGCCTCATACGTCGGGGCCTAGGCGGCACCGGTGAGCCCGCAGCCCCAGGCTCTGTGGTGCCGTGGATGCGGCGGCAGTGGGCGCCGAGGGCTGGCCACAGCTTTCGGGGCTGGCCCCTTTGGCGTGGGGAGAAATCCCCCGGACGTTCGCAAGCCCCGTGCCCGGCTTCGGGCAAAAAACGGCCCTGAGCGGGCCTCATACATCGGGGCCTAGCCAGGCTCTGTGGTGCCGTGGATGCGGCGGCAGTGTGCGCCGAGGGCTGGCCACAGCTTTCGGGGCTGGCCCCTTTGGCGTGGGAGAAATACCCGGACGTTTGCAAGCCCCGTGCCGGCTTCGGGCAAAAAACGGCCCTGAGCGGGCCTCATACATCGGGGCCTAGGCGGCACAGGTGAGCCCGCAGCCCCAGGCTCTGTGGTGCCGTGGAAGCGGCGGCAGTGGGCGCCGAGGGCTGGCCACAGCTTTCGGGCCTGGCCCCTTTGGCGTGGGAGAAATCCCCGGACGTTCGCAAGCCCCGTGCTGGCTTCGGGCAAAAAAACGGCCCCGAGCGGGCCTCATACGTCGGGGCCTAGGCGGCACAGGTGAGCCCGCAGCCCCAGGCTCTGTGGTGCCGGTGGAAGCGGCGGCAGTGGGCGCCGAGGGCTGGCCACAGCTTTTGGGGCTGGCCCCTTTGGCGTGGGAGAAATCCCCGGACGTTCGCAAGCCCCGTGCCGGCTTCGGGCAAAAAACGGCCCCGAGCGGGCCTCATACGTCGGGGCCTAGGCGGCACAGGTGAGCCCGCAGCCCCAGGCTCTGTGGTGCCGTGGATGCGGCGGCAGTGGGCGCCGAGGGCTGGCCACAGCTTTCGGGGCTGGCCCCTTTGGCGTGGGAGAAATCGCCGGACGTTCGCAAGCCCCGTGCCGGCTTCGGGCAAAAAACGGCCCCGAGCGGGGCCTCATACGTCGGGGCCTAGGCGGCACAGGTGAGCCCGCAGCCCCAGGCTCTGTGGTGCCGTGGATGCGGCGGCAGTGGGCGCCGAGGGCTGGCCACAGCTTTCGGGGCTGGCCCCTTTGGCGTGGGAGAAATCGCCGGACGTTCGCAAGCCCCGTGCTGGCTTCGGGCAAAAAACGGCCCCAAGCGGACCTCATACGTCGGGGCCTAGGCGGCACCGGTGACACCGCAGCCCCAGGCTCTGTGGTGCCGTGGATGCGGCGGCAGTGGGCGCCGAGGGCTGGCCACAGCTTTCGGGGCTGGCCCCTTTGGCGTGGGAGAAATCGCCGGACGTTCGCAAGCCCCGTGCCGGCTTCGGGCAAACAACGGCCCCGAGCGGGCCTCATATGTCGGGGCCTAGGCGGCACCGGTGAGCCCGCAGCCTCAGGCTCTGTGGTGCCGTGGAAGCGGCGGCAGTGGGCGCCGAGGGCTGGCCACAGCTTTCGGGGCTGGCCCCTTTGGCGTGGGAGAAATCGCCGGACGTTCGCAAGCCCCGTGCCGGCTTCGGGCAAAAAACGGCCCCGAGCGGGCCTCATACGTTGGGGCCTAGGCGGCACAGGTGAGCCCGCAGCCCCAGGCTCTGTGGTGCCGTGGAAGCGGCGGCAGTGGGCGCCGAGGGCTGGCCACAGCTTTCGGGGCTGGCCCCTTTGGCGTGGGAGAAATCGCCGGACGTTCGCAAGCCCCGTGCCGGCTTCGGGCAAAAAACGGCCCCGAGCGGGCCTCATACGTCGGGGCCTAGGCGGCACAGGTGAGCCCGCAGCCTCAGGCTCTGTGGTGCCGTGGATGCGGCGGCAGTGGGCGCCGAGGGCTGGCCACAGCTTTCGGGGCTGGCCCCTTTGGCGTGGGAGAAATCCCCAGACGTTCGCAAGCCCCGTGCCGGCTTCGGGCAAAAAACGGCCCCGAGCGGGCCTCATACGTCGGGGCCTAGGCGGCACAGGTGAGCCCGCAGCCCCAGGCTCTGTGGTGCCGTGGATGCGGCGGCAGTGGGCGCCGAGGGCTGGCCACAGCTTTCGGGGCTGGCCCCTTTGGCGTGGGAGAAATCGCCGGACGTTCGCAAGCCCCGTGCCGGCTTCGGGCAAAAAACGGCCCCGAGCGGGCCTCATACGTCGGGGCCTAGGCGGCACAGGTGAGCCCGCAGCCCCAGGCTCTGTGGTGCCGTGGAAGCGGCGGCAGTGGGCGCCGAGGGCTGGCCACAGCTTTCGGGGCTGGCCCCTTTGGCGTGGGAGAAATCCCCGGACGTTCGCAAGCCCCGTGCCGGCTTCGGGCAAAAAACGGCCCCGAGCGGGCCTCATACGTCGGGGCCTAGGCGGCACAGGTGAGCCCGCAGCCCCAGGCTCTGTGGTGCCGTGGAAGCGGCGGCAGTGGGCGCCGAGGGCTGGCCACAGCTTTCGGGGCTGGCCCCTTTGGCGTGGGAGAAATCGCCGGACGTTCGCAAGCCCCGTGCCGGCTTCGGGCAAAAAACGGCCCCGAGCGGGCCTCATACGTCGGGGCCTAGGCGGCACAGGTGAGCCCGCAGCCCCAGGCTCTGTGGTGCCGTGGAAGCGGCGGCAGTGGGCGCCGAGGGCTGGCCACAGCTTTCGGGGCTGGCCCCTTTGGCGTGGGAGAAATCGCCGGACGTTCGCAAGCCCCGTGCCGGCTTCGGGCAAAAAACGGCCCGAGCGGGCCTCATACATCGGGGCCTAGGCGGCACAGGTGAGCCCGCAGCCCCAGGCTCTGTGGTGCCGTGGATGCGGCGGCAGTGGGCGCCGAGGGCTGGCCACAGCTTTCGGGGCTGGCCCCTTTGGCGTGGGAGAAATCGCCGGACGTTCGCAAGCCCCGTGCCGGCTTCGGGCAAAAAACGGCCCCGAGCGGGCCTCATACGTCGGGGCCTAGGCGGCACAGGTGAGCCCGCAGCCCCAGGCTCTGTGGTGCCGTGGAAGCGGCGGCAGTGGGCGCCGAGGGCTGGCCACAGCTTTCGGGGCTGGCCCCTTTGGCGTGGGAGAAATCCCCGGACGTTTGCAAGCTCCGTGCCGGCTTCGGGCAAAAAACGGCCCCGAGCGGGCCTCATACGTCGGGGCCTAGGCGGCACCGGTGACACCGCAGCCCCTGGCTCTGTGGTGCCGTGGATGTGGCGGCAGTGGGCGCCGAGGGCTGGCCACAGCTTTCGGGGCTGGCCCCTTTGGCGTGGGAGAAATCCCCGGACGTTTGCAAGCCCCGTGCCGGCTTCGGGCAAAAAACGGCCCCGAGCGGGCCTCATACGTCGGGGCCTAGGCGGCACCGGTGACACCGCAGCCCCAGGCTCTGTGGTGCCGTGGATGTGGCGGCAGTGGGCGCCGAGGGCTGGCCACAGCTTTCGGGGCTGGCCCCTTTGGCGTGGGAGAAATCCCCGGACGTTCGCAAGCCCCGTGCCGGCTTCGGGCAAAAAACGGCCCCGAGCGGGCCTCATACATCGGGGCCTAGGCGGCACAGGTGAGCCGCAGCCCCAGGCTCTGTGGTGCCGTGGATGCGGCGGCAGTGGGCGCCGAGGGCTGGCCACAGCTTTCGGGGCTGGCCCCTTTGGCGTGGGAGAAATCGCCGGACGTTCGCAAGCCCCGTGCCGGCTTCGGGCAAAAAACGGCCCCGAGCGGGCCTCATACGTCGGGGCCTAGGCAGCACAGGTGAGCCCGCAGCCCCAGGCTCTGTGGTGCCGTGGAAGCGGCGGCAGTGGGCGCCGAGGGCTGGCCACAGCTTTTGGGGCTGGCCCCTTTGGCGTTGGAGAAATCACCGGACGTTCGCAAGCCCCGTGCCGGCTTCGGGCAAAAAACGGCCCCGAGCGGGCCTCATACGTCGGGGCCTAGGCGGCACAGGTGAGCCCGCAGCCCCAGGCTCTGTGGTGCCGTGGAAGCGGCGGCAGTGGGCGCCGAGGGCTGGCCACAGCTTTCGGGGCTGGCCCCTTTGGCGTGGGAGAAATCGCCGGACGTTCGCAAGCCCCGTGCTGGCTTCGGGCAAAAAACGGCCCCGAGCGGGCCTCATACGTCGGGGCCTAGGCGGCACAGGTGAGCCCGCAGCCCCAGGCTCTGTGGTGCCGTGGATGCGGCGGCAGTGGGCGCCGAGGGCTGGCCACAGCTTTCGGGGCTGGCCCCTTTGGCGTGGGAGAAATCGCCGGACGTTCGCAAGCCCCGTGCCGGCTTCGGGGAAACAACGGCCCCGAGCGGGCCTCATACGTCGGGGCCTAGGCGGCACAGGTGAGCCCGCAGCCCCAGGCTCTGTGGTGCCGTGGATGCGGCGGCAGTGGGCGCCGAGGGCTGGCCACAGCTTTCGGGGCTGGCCCCTTTGGCGTGGGAGAAATCCCCGGACGTTCGCAAGCCCCGTGCCGGCTTCGGGCAAAAAACGGCCCCGAGCGGGCCTCATACGTCGGGGCCCTCGGCGGCACAGGTGAGCCCGCAGCCCCAGGCTCTGTGGTGCCGTGGAAGCGGCGGCAGTGGGCGCCGAGGGCTGGCCACAGCTTTCGGGGCTGGCCCCTTTGGCGTGGGAGAAATCGCCGGACGTTCGCAAGCCCCGTGCCGGCTTCGGGCAAAAAACGGCCCCGAGCGGGCCTCATACGTCGGGGCCTAGGCGGCACAGGTGAGCCCGCAGCCCCAGGCTCTGTGGTGCCGTGGATGCGGCGGCAGTGGGCGCCGAGGGCTGGCCACAGCTTTCGGGGCTGGCCCCTTTGGCGTGGGAGAAATCGCCGGACGTTCGCAAGCCCCGTGCCGGCTTCGGGCAAAAAACGGCCCCGAGCGGGCCTCATACGTCGGGGCCTAGGCGGCACAGGTGAGCCCGCAGCCCCAGGCTCTGTGGTGCCGTGGAAGCGGCGGCAGTGGGCGCCGAGGGCTGGCCACAGCTTTCGGGGCTGGCCCCTTTGGCGTGGGAGAAATCCCCGGACGTTCGCAAGCCCCGTGCCGGCTTCGGGCAAAAAACGGCCCCGAGCGGGCCTCATACGTCGGGGCCTAGGCGGCACAGGTGAGCCCGCAGCCTCAGGCTCTGTGGTGCCGTGGATGCGGCGGCAGTGGGCGCCGAGGGCTGGCCACAGCTTTCGGGGCTGGCCCCTTTGGCGTGGGAGAAATCCCCAGACGTTCGCAAGCCCCGTGCCGGCTTCGGGCAAAAAACGGCCCCGAGCGGGCCTCATACGTCGGGGCCTAGGCGGCACAGGTGAGCCCGCAGCCCCAGGCTCTGTGGTGCCGTGGATGCGGCGGCAGTGGGCGCCGAGGGCTGGCCACAGCTTTCGGGGCTGGCCCCTTTGGCGTGGGAGAAATCGCCGGACGTTCGCAAGCCCCGTGCCGGCTTCGGGCAAAAAACGGCCCCGAGCGGGCCTCATACGTCGGGGCCTAGGCGGCACAGGTGAGCCCGCAGCCCCAGGCTCTGTGGTGCCGTGGAAGCGGCGGCAGTGGGCGCCGAGGGCTGGCCACAGCTTTCGGGGCTGGCCCCTTTGGCGTGGGAGAAATCGCCGGACGTTCGCAAGCCCCGTGCCGGCTTCGGGCAAAAAACGGCCCCGAGCGGGCCTCATACGTCGGGCCTAGGCGGCACAGGTGAGCCCGCAGCCCCAGGCTCTGTGGTGCCGTGGAAGCGGCGGCAGTGGGCGCCGAGGGCTGGCCACAGCTTTCGGGGCTGGCCCCTTTGGCGTGGGAGAAATCGCCGGACGTTCGCAAGCCCCGTGCCGGCTTCGGGCAAAAAACGGCCCCGAGCGGGCCTCATACGTCGGGGCCTAGGCGGCACAGGTGAGCCCCGCAGCCCCAGGCTCTGTGGTGCCGTGGAAGCGGCGGCAGTGGGCGCCGAGGGCTGGCCACAGGTTTCGGGGCTGGCCCCTTTGGCGTGGGAGAAATCGCCGGACGTTCGCAAGCCCCGTGCCGGCTTCGGGCAAAAAACGGCCCCGAGCGGGCCTCATACATCGGGGCCTAGGCGGCACCGGTGACACCGCAGCCCAGGCTCTGTGGTGCCGTGGAAGCGGCGGCAGTGGGCGCCGAGGGCTGGCCACAGCTTTTGGGGCTGGCCCCTTTGGCGTGGGAGAAATCGCCGGACGTTCGCAAGCCCCGTGCCGGCTTCGGGCAAAAAACGGCCCCGAGCGGGCCTCATACGTCGGGGCCTAGGCGGCACAGGTGAGCCCGCAGCCCCAGGCTCTGTGGTGCCGTGGATGCGGCGGCAGTGGGCGCCGAGGGCTGGCCACAGCTTTCGGGGCTGGCCCCTTTGGCGTGGGAGAAATCGCCGGACGTTCGCAAGCCCCGTGCCGGCTTCGGGCAAAAAAACGGCCCCGAGCGGGCCTCATACATCGGGGCCTAGGCGGCACAGGTGAGCCCGCAGCCCCAGGCTCTGTGGTGCCGTGGATGCGGCGGCAGTGGGCGCCGAGGGCTGGCCACAGCTTTCGGGGCTGGCCCCTTTGGCGTGGGAGAAATCGCCGGACGTTCGCAAGCCCCGTGCTGGCTTCGGGCAAAAAACGGCCCCGAGCGGACCTCATACGTCGGGGCCTAGGCGGCACCGGTGACACCGCAGCCCAGGCTCTGTGGTGCCGTGGATGCGGCGGCAGTGGGCGCCGAGGGCTGGCCACAGCTTTCGGGGCTGGCCCCTTTGGCGTGGGAGAAATCGCCGGACGTTCGCAAGCCCCGTGCCGGCTTCGGGCAAACAACGGCCCCGAGCGGGCCTCATATGTCGGGGCCTAGGCGGCACAGGTGAGCCCGCAGCCTCAGGCTCTGTGGTGCCGTGGATGCGGCGGCAGTGGGCGCCGAGGGCTGGCCACAGCTTTCGGGGCTGGCCCCTTTGGCGTGGGAGAAATCCCCGGACGTTCGCAAGCCCCGTGCCGGCTTCGGGCAAAAAACGGCCCCGAGCGGGCCTCATACGTCGGGGCCTCGGCGGCACAGGTGAGCCCGCAGCCCCAGGCTCTGTGGTGCCGTGGAAGCGGCGGCAGTGGGCGCCGAGGGCTGGCCACAGCTTTCGGGGCTGGCCCCTTTGGCGTGGGAGAAATCGCCGGACGTTCGCAAGCCCCGTGCCGGCTTCGGGCAAAAAACGGCCCCGAGCGGGCCTCATACGTCGGGGCCTAGGTGGCACAGGTGAGCCCGCAGCCCCAGGCTCTGTGGTGCCGTGGAAGCGGCGGCAGTGGGCGCCGAGGGCTGGCCACAGCTTTCGGGGCTGGCCCCTTTGGCGTGGGGAGAAATCCCCGGACGTTCGCAAGCCCCGTGCCGGCTTCGGGCAAAAAACGGCCCCGAGCGGGCCTCATACGTCGGGGCCTAGGCGGCACAGGTGAGCCCGCAGCCCCAGGCTCTGTGGTGCCGTGGAAGCGGCGGCAGTGTGCGCCGAGGGCTGGCCACAGCTTTCGGGGCTGGCCCCTTTGGCGTGGGAGAAATCGCCGGACGTTCGCAAGCCCCGTGCCGGCTTCGGGCAAAAAACGGCCCCGAGCGGGCCTCATACGTCGGGGCCTAGGCGGCACAGGTGAGCCCGCAGCCTCAGGCTCTGTGGTGCCGTGGATGCGGCGGCAGTGGGCGCCGAGGGCTGGCCACAGCTTTCGGGGCTGGCCCCTTTGGCGTGGGAGAAATCCCAGACGTTCGCAAGCCCCGTGCCGGCTTCGGGCAAAAAACGGCCCCGAGCGGGCCTCATACGTCGGGGCCTAGGCGGCACAGGTGAGCCCGCAGCCCCAGGCTCTGTGGTGCCGTGGATGCGGCGGCAGTGGGCGCCGAGGGCTGGCCACAGCTTTCGGGGCTGGCCCCTTTGGCGTGGGAGAAATCGCCGGACGTTCGCAAGCCCCGTGCCGGCTTCGGGCAAAAAACGGCCCCGAGCGGGCCTCATACGTCGGGGCCTAGGCGGCACAGGTGAGCCCGCAGCCCCAGGCTCTGTGGTGCCGTGGAAGCGGCGGCAGTGGGCGCCGAGGGCTGGCCACAGCTTTCGGGGCTGGCCCCTTTGGCGTGGGAGAAATCGCCGGACGTTCGCAAGCCCCGTGCCGGCTTCGGGCAAAAACGGCCCCGAGCGGGCCTCATACGTCGGGGCCTAGGCGGCACAGGTGAGCCCGCAGCCCCAGGCTCTGTGGTGCCGTGGAAGCGGCGGCAGTGGGCGCCGAGGGCTGGCCACAGCTTTCGGGGCTGGCCCCTTTGGCGTGGGAGAAATCGCCGGACGTTCGCAAGCCCCGTGCCGGCTTCGGGCAAAAAACGGCCCCGAGCGGGCCTCATACGTCGGGGCCTAGGTGGCACAGGTGAGCCCGCAGCCCCAGGCTCTGTGGTGCCGTGGATGCGGCGGCAGTGGGCGCCGAGGGCTGGCCACAGCTTTCGGGGCTGGCCCCTTTGGCGTGGGAGAAATCCCCGGACGTTCGCAAGCCCCGTGCCGGCTTCGGGCAAAAAACGGCCCCGAGCGGGCCTCATACATCGGGGCCTAGGCGGCACAGGTGAGCCCGCAGCCCCAGGCTCTGTGGTGCCGTGGATGCGGCGGCAGTGGGCGCCGAGGGCTGGCCACAGCTTTCGGGGCTGGCCCCTTTGGCGTGGGAGAAATCGCCGGACGTTCGCAAGCCCCCGTGCCGGCTTCGGGCAAAAAACGGCCCCGAGCGGGCCTCATACGTCGGGGCCTAGGCGGCACAGGTGAGCCAGCAGCCCCAGGCTCTGTGGTGCCGTGGAAGCGGCGGCAGTGGGCGCCGAGGGCTGGCCACAGCTTTTGGGGCTGGCCCCTTTGGCGTGGGAGAAATCCCCGGACGTTTGCAAGCCCGTGC
>NW_027461309.1:0-55219 GCF_030463565.1 Pelecanus crispus
TGGACTGCAATTATTTCAGTTTTTAAAGTTAAATTCGGGCAGCAACTGAGGAAAAAAAAACCAAATAGTCCCTGTGTGCACAAACAATGCAGCTTTGAATAATACACGATAAGTTTATTTCATATTAACATGAACAGTAAAAAGTGGACATTTGATGGGATTTTACTTCAGGTCCTTTTCTTTATTCCTCTATCGTGTCCTTTTTGCCAGTCTCTTGTCCCTCAAATTGTGGATACTTTGCCTCAACGTCAGCCCAAGTTAGATGACCGTTCGCCAGGTCACGAATGATGGCCGGAAGCTCAGAGATCTGCAGGCAAAGCCACAAAGACATATGAAACACGAAGCCATCAGAATCAAGTTGCTCTGCTGGATACTTGGGGAACATAGGTAATCTTTACATCTGCAACAGAACAGATCCTGCAGGATCATTTTTGGGGAGAAAAATTATTAACTAGGAGGACATCTTAAATCACAGTCTGTGTCATCTCAGCAGACTCCTCAGTTACTCAGGGTGGCCCATGAGGGAAATGCAACTGTCACGGTGGGCGACCACAGCAAGGTTCGTCCCTGGTAGCGTTACGTTACAGTTTTGGAAGGGAAAGAGAAATAAACAGGCATCCAAAAGATGCTGTACGCCAGGATTTAGCCAGGCCCTACTTACTGTAAGACCAGCATAAAAGAAGCTACCAATTGCCTTTTCTTCCCTCCTCATAGCGCACTGTCATGGTGCAAAGGATCAGCTAGAGAAACCAGAAAATTTGCAGAAATTGAAGGGTAATGAAGTCTCGTCTCTGCTGCTCAGCAGTGGGAGGTCATCCGGGTGATACAGGACAGACAGGTGCCCCGAGGAGCTGCCCCTGCCTGTTACACTGAACCAACCCACAGCCAGCTCAGCAGCCCCACGCAGTACAGGTGCTTTTGTACAGCGCGGAGCTGGAACAACTCAGCCTCGCAGATCAGCACTGACTCCTCCTCCTCCTTCTACAGGAGCCAAACCGTGCTCCTGGTGGGGCCAGGGAAAGAAGGGCACGACAGAGGTGCCGAGACCACGCTCCCACAGCGCTGAGCAGGTTTTGCTCACAGGCGATGAGACCGCCATGGGGAGGTTTGCTATTCCGGTCTCTGTACTGTGCCCATACTAGCAGAGCATGCTTAGGGCAGGTGTGGCTTTTGGGCAATGGTTCACCAGCTTCACTGGTGCTGCACAGGAAATACCGGCAAGACGCAAGTTTTGAGGAGTTATGTCTGCGCTGTGCTCTGCCAGCCAGCCTGTAGTAAGCAAAGATCTTCTGCCTTTTGGTGCCTGTTGGTTCAGAGGAGCCCTGCCTCTGAAACCCAGACACAATCCAGCAAATGCATTTACTCAGCAGCCTTCTCTCAGAAAGAGGCACTCTAAAGAGCAATGCAATCAGCACAAGGCATGGCTTTCAAGTAAGATCAACACCTCTGCATCCCAGGAAAACAAAAGCCTCTCCTCACTTTAGCAGCAGGACCAGCATCTTCTGTTTGACCAGTATCCCTTCCCTGGGGATTTCTCAGAATAGCTGAATTGCCTGTGAGAGCTGGAGGCGGCTCCTGCATAGAGCAGAGTCACTGCTGGATCACAAAGAGCAGCTAATGCTCTCCCCTAGCCTGGAAGAAACAGACTTGGCTCTGTCTGCAGCCAAACCCTGCCCTTTACCTCGGCTCGGATCTGACGCATCGAGTCGCGGTCTCTCAGGGTGGCAGTGTGAGGTGTCCGGTTAACGGTGTCAAAGTCGATCGTGATCCCAAAGGCCACGCCAATCTCATCAGTCCTGGCGTAGCGCCGGCCGATGGACCCGGAGGAATCATCCACCTTGTGAGAGATGCTGTTCCTGGTGAGTGCTTCAGCTGCAAGAAGCAGAGAAGGGGGGGGATCACCAGGACTCGTTACATACTCAGCAGGCAACGTGATCCTAGCAGTGCCCTCCCACATCCTCATGGCACTACCTGGAGTGAGGCACCATGCGTCCTGGTTTCAAGCAGCATCTGGAGACCCTCATTTTGACAGAAGATCCAGTGTTCCAGTCCCTGCCAAGACTACAAGCTCAAACCCACCCCACAGGTACACCGCTACTCTCACAGCTCTCCACATTGCATCACTCGATTCTCACCCGAAGAGCAAAGTCACCGACTTCAACCCATCAATACAGTCCCACAACTCTGCTCTAACTCAAAACCACGCCAGCCTTACACACGTGCAGGGGCACGTCCAGCATGGGGAGGTGAGGTCCGGAGCAGAACTGATGCCGACAGCAAAAACCACTGTCTGACATGCAGTCTGTGTTCCTGTCCTTCATGAATTCACTTTTAGATGGTACCAGTGGGCATTTTGACAGAATGCTTGGAGGCTCAGCAGCTCTGGGACCAATTCAATAAATTAGCTGGCCAACAAGAGCAAAGAAAAAACTTTATTCAAAATAACAACCCCCCCACCAAAAAAAACCCAAAAGCCACACTGCTCCTGACAGCTTCTCCTAAGCAGTGGGAAAGATTTATTTTTGACAGAGAAGGAAAAAAAAAGAAATGTCTTTTACACTGCAAACCAACACAGGGGAGTGCAGGGAGTTGGGTGTTTTGAGGCTAGACTGAAGAGTCTGATAGATACCCAAAGCTGGCTGATACCAACCAACTCAGCTGGTTTAGCTCTATGGCTCTCCCTTTGCACATGACAGCCAGGTGATTCCAATGCTATTTTCTCCCTATAGCACTGAGGAAGAAACCTCTCCTCCCAGTGCACATCCCCACTGGAGCCACAGTGCTTAATACACTTACATAATTCCTTGACAAAAGGCATGAATTCCTGATTCTGGCTTAGAGGAAGAACAGAGCACTTGAACGGTGCTACCACAGCTGGGAAGCTGAAGAACTAAGGAAAAAAAGAAAAAGCACAAATAAGTAACAAGTTTAATGGTTAGGCCAGATTCTTAGAAGGTGAGAATAAGCTCTGACTGAGGTTGGAGGCAGGGTGAGTGTTCCAGGGGAGTAGCTGGCCTTCTGTAAGACATCAGCATTCAGGGCTCCAGCAGTAACACCTCACACCGCTGAAGCAAGATTGATTTTCTCCAGCTGTCCTCCACTCCCCCTTCCCTCCTGACAGCTAAATGTTACCTCCCCCCAAAAGCGGTCTACCAGAGCCCTCCCTGAAGAAAGTGAGCCTCATTTGAATTAAAGAAAAATGAAGGGTAGAGGGCTCTTTCCAGGAGATTCAGTCTTATGCATAGTCTAAAGGGAAGAGTGCTCACAATCATCTCACTCCGTTTGATTCCCATAGAGAGGCCACACACACAGAGCATATGCAGCTCAAAGGTTTTCAGATCCCTCCACAGACACCCTCAGAAAACACAAATGTGCCAAAAGTGGGGGTGGGGAGAGTGGGGGGAATCTTTCCTGGCAATCAGCAAGGCCTGTAAGGGTACAGACATAGTGCAATTGAGACGTACCACAATACAGAGCAGCCCAGGCTACACAGAAAGTAAATGGGTACCAGGAGGATGATAAGTCCAATATTTTAGACTTCATGAGCAGTTTGTGATTGAAAGGCAACTGTGTCCTAACTCTGGGCTCCTCAATCCTGTTCCCCCCTACTCGTAACTGTATCACATCCTGTGGCAACCAGAGCCACTAAGGACCACTGTTATTTTTCTTTTCTATAAACACAGTCTAGCAGCCAGAAACGATGAACAGGAACCAGCATCAAGCTTACAGCCAGCTTCCCACAGGCCACCTGCAATGGTGCAGAGCATCACAGTTTGGGTACTGGCTGGAACAGGCTGGCGGTCTGTATGTAACACACGCTTCCTCCTGGCCCCTGCTACAGCAAAGTTTCAGGCCAAGTTTTTAGGGATGCCCAGAATCAGAGAAGGTTGAATTTCATGGGGGACTGAGGAAACAGTTAGCCTACTGTCTATCTCGCTGCATAGAGCTACGATTCTAGGAAAAGCAAAGAGACGAAATAAAACACTGAAGAGACGCCTTTCTCTGAGTGATGGGACATTGCAAAGTGTGAATCCAGAAGGAGGAATTCCTCACCCCCTTGCCAGTAATACAGCGAGAGCCTCATAAACACACAGCCCCAGAACGCTCTCAATGCACATGTATAAACGACACGTATGCTGGCAAAACCAGCAATTCAACAGCCCACCTGGGTTCTCCCATCTCTGCTGCGTATTGTGCAGTCTTATTTTAGCCCCTCCCCTGGATGTTAGGGAAAGGCAAATGCTTGCAGCTGGTTTTAAGCTGAGGCCCAGCCACAGGAAAGCTCACCGTTCTCTGCTCGTCTCCTTCCCGGATGTGGAATGTGTGTTCAAATACTGTGTACATGATCCTCCCAATACCAAATGAGGGTTCAATTACATTTGGGATGATTTCTTCCACTGGAATACAAAAGAACCCATGTCATCATTAAAGAAGAATTTACACACACACACACACACAAAAAAAAAAAAAAAAAAAAAAAAGAGATGTGTTTGCTGAAGTTGCCTTTCTGCTCAGAAGTTATGATTACATGTTGCTGAGCACATGGAAATAAAAGGTTAAATATTTCTGCTCTAAATACAAATACCTGAAGTAGAGATTTGGACTTAGTCCACGTACAGAATGTATTTAGGCTGTAAATAACAAGTCAGGGCCCCTTCTCTGGCCCTGAGAGCAAACAGCACAGCACAACTTGCATCCACGCAGATAAACCCTCTTCCACTTCACAACAGCGAAGCCTCATCCAAACCGTTCACTGGGAACGGTCCCTGTTCCACACCAAGCCACAAACTATGTCCAGGCATTGTCTGGGAGAGTGCTACTTGGCATGGACCAAAACCGTGCCAGGGAATATGCTAACAATTAAACAGCCTGGATGATGGCAGGGTAATGTTCATTCCCTGTCCCACTTTGGTTTAACATACAGACACAGCCTCAGTATCCAGCATTCTGAGCAGAGAAGCATGGAGCTTCAGATCCGATTCAAATTCCAGCAAAGACTCCCTCTGTATTCTTGAGTCGTTCAGCTGCCTGCTTCAATGCTGCCACCCTCTTTATTGTCCATCCCCCTGCAACGTATCACGAGAGTGGCAAAGAATGAGAGTCAACTAGTTAGTGTTTGCAAAAATCCTCAGAAGACGTGATGTGCTATGCTATTATATACCCATCATTCTCTCCAATCCTTGCCACACGTCTGTCAAAGAGGCTTTTCCCTCCCTCTCCCCTCTGTGTGTGAAAGGAGCTCAGTGGACAGCTGCCCTGCTCAGACAATGCAGCTTTTTAGAAAAAGCTCAGATAGCAACTGGAGAAGAAACAACAATTATAGGCATCAGCTGCTTTTGAAAATCAAGGGTAGAATCCAGCTCTCCAGCACTGCACCCTGATTTGCCTCCCACTCTATGTCTAGAGAGCCAATCCTCCTCAATGAAGCACCTAACCCGGGGTGGGACTTTACCTTCCAAAAGGATGGTCTTGTTTTATTTGTGCACTGACCAACCAGTTTTCAAGACAAGAGAGGGAAACCATAAGCTTTGCCTCCTGCTTGCAGACAGCAGCCGAACTGCCAAATGTACAAACTTAAAGGAAAACCAGCAACTGGGGTTCTACTTGCTGGCCCCCAGCAATACTACAGTCACCAAGTTACAACTCTGATTCCTTCTTTGAAGTTGTGACAAAGCAAAGCCTGGCACAGCAGCAGCATGTGCTGAGTGAAAGACACATGGACATCTCAAAGGCTCAGAGGCTGCAAGAACAAATATATTCTGCACGTGCTACAAGTTGCTCTACTCCTTCCTAGGAGCATTTATCACATTTCCAACCTAGGGCAGGACGATCCACTAGTTAGAGTATGAACTGGGGAAAAATCTACCTCAGTCTCCAGCTCTGTCAAAGACTTCCCAAACGACCTTGGGTGAGGCGCTTACAGAGCTGGCTGGAAAGACAAGACTTCTTTGAGGAACTAAATCCATGCATTTTGGCAAGTTACCTTCTAGCCCCATTTCCCACATCAGGACAAAAGCTCTGTTGGAGACGCAGTCGCTGACCAAAGCTGATGTGATTATCAACTACCAGAGGAACTGACTGGACCTGTCAGCTTAAAGAGTCTGGTCAGCAGGGCAGCCTGGCGAGCTGGCAGATGCCGGAAGACTTGACACCAGGCAGTGGAGTGACATCAGGAGCTCTGAGCACAGAGATCTGCCTGTAGCCCTACCAACAGACTGCCACGACCCATCTGCTGCATTGCAACGGACTTGAAGATGAGAGCTCCCAAAGCTGGTGCACTCTCCCCAGCTCCTCCATCGCTACAGCAGCTGATTCTTAGCACCACGTGGGACCTTACAGATCCTAGAATATGCAACTGAAGCATCATGAATATAATATGCCACCCAAAATCTCTTAAATGGGTTACTGAACAGACAGACGAAAAGCATCAATGGTCACTGAAATCCCACTGCTACGCAAAAGCTTTCCAACTCTCTTACTGTCGAATTTCAAGGAAATAACATTTGGTATTTTTCCTGTGCCACTGTACTATACTAACAGGATAATGCAACTAATAAAGTTCACATTTAAAATGTATCCTGATGTGCCTCTTGTTTTTGATGATCAAACAACAAAGATACAAATTTACCATGTAATGTTTTCTGAAATCTCTTCACAGTAACCATGTCCTTTGTTAATTTAAAAGTTTTCCCTTCAGTTTCCACAGTGAATTCCCTGCAAAGGAAAAAAAAGTCACTTAAAAGCTACAGCAATAAATAAACAAGTTATATTTCCTTAATTGCATTGATTGGTTGACTTTAAGAGTGGGACGACAGAAGCCAGGGCAAATCCCAGAGATCAAAGAAACGTGCCATACCCATTAAAAGAAATTTACGTTAATAATAAAATTACTACAGCTACATTAAAAGCAACCATCTTCATAATCACAGTGAACTTCGTTGTGGTTAGCAGCCTGAAGCAAACTCAATTAGGAAATGGAAGGATCTCAGGATGAAGCATATACACTAAAAGAAAGAAAACGTAGGCACACAAAACAGGCGTTTGCTGCAGACTGTACCTCTTGTCAAGTGCACGGACTTCTCATGAAAACCAAGTTGTGTCAGAAGGTACCGTGCGTTTTGACAGATACCAAACAAAAGGGAAGATACAGCACAGTTATTTTATTGTTTATTTCTAAAGCTTTTGGTATTACGGTCTTCTAAGTACTTTCTCTTGCTCCTTGCTAACCTGCAACCAGCACACGCTCCTTGACGAGGAGAACTCAGGCTGTATTGACCTATCCCACTTACAGGAAGCAAATGTCTCCATTATTATGCATCCTAACAGAAAACTGCTGCTGTAAACCTGAGGGCTTCACATCATGGATTTATCCAAACATGGTCATATGAAAGGCAGGTCTAACCTACTGACACTGTCAATGTGTACTCAAGCAATGGCACCCTCCTTGTTGAAGCATTCAGATCGGCATAATACAAAACCCAACGTGTTTAAGAGACGTGTGTGCTAATCACCTGCATTTAGACCCGATACCAAATGGGCTGAAGTTTATAAAGGCTTTGCTCTGAACACAGCTACAACTGGATGCCGAGTTTCAACACAGTCATGATTTGCAGTCCACTATCAATTCAAACCCGGGATACTGCTTATAACTCATCTATTGAATCATTTCAGTGGGATTCTGGATGAACTAAGTTCACTTTCTTCTGGTTTTGACGTGTGTAAACATCACCATATTCTGCAACAGTCTCTCTCCCCATTTTGAGTGCTACTGTTTTTTCTACACTTTCACATTCCTAGAAATGTAAAAGAAATAAATCTTAGCTCAGGGGGAAAAAAACCAACCAAACAAAAAAGATGTAAGTGTTACCACTCTGGAATGTATTCTTTGCTCCTACACCTTGTACCATGTCAAGCAGGAAATAAGGTTTATTTTTTATTATTGCACCATTAGCCTTCTCATAACATATACAGCTGTTGGCCTGCTTCAACCAAATTTGACAACTGCAGAGATCTCCTACATTTTCAGTTCCTGCTTGTGTTACGAATACAGGCAGACAGGTCGAGGAAAAACATACAATTTGCTGCCCCAGTAAGTCAAAGGCTGTAACAGGTCCTAAAGCGTATCATAAAACACTGGAGGATACTCACACAAGTTTTGATTCTCATTTAACTATTCTGTTCCATCACTCACAAAATTATTTGATTAATTTTAAAATAAGGTTCAAAAACATCTGCCAGCCCTGGTCAACTCTCAAACCAGAGTAGGGAAGCTGGTAAACACTTCCCATGTCACTGAGGCGTCTCTCTTATGGGATGATCCTACTAAAGCCAGAAGCTCATTCCCAGGCAAATAAACAAATATTTGAATACCGTGGTTACAAGTTTATGTGCATATATCAGAGATGTGTTGATGGATGACCAGCAATGACTTGGCAGAAGGCACAGCACTAAAACATTTCTGATGATCCACTCAGCCTACTCTCACGAGGAAGCTGGTTTCAGGCAGCTCAAATTAATCCAGAGGCACGTTGGGAACCCTCATCAGAGGTGTCGGAGAAGGGTACCACACACACAGCCAGCTCACCCTTTCTCACTGAGCAGCTGCTCCATCTCGGTGATGTAACACTCATCACACATGGAAAGGTATTCCATCACCACCTTTGCATCCTTCTTATAAGCTTTGCCAATGGCTCCCTTATTTGCCTCAAACTGAACAATGTTGACTGTTCTGTACGAGGCAGTTAAGGAGTTTGAGACGACAGAATGCAGGGCCTGGTTCTTTTGCTATGTCAAAGCTAATTGCTACACAACACAAAGAATCTCCTCTGCTACTAGATTAAGGAACTTCAAGAGAGGGAAGGAACGATGAAAAATACTGAAGGGCAGAATGTCACAAATTTTGAAAGAATACAACTTTTTTTTTTTTTTTTAAACAAGTACAGCTAGCAGCAGAACCATGCCATGACATGGAGTAACTGGGATAGTAGCCCCACATTCACATTTAAACCATGCTTCACAGTCAAAACAGAACCTAGCATTAAGCTAGGAAAAAAACAAGCACAACAGTAAATCCCCTTTGCCCACCTGAGTAAAGTCACCCACATGCTCAGTTCTTTGCAGGTTACTTCCCAAAGTCATGCTGGTCTGTAGCTCTAAGTTTCCCTCTTTAATTTACAGATGTAACTTAAAACAGAGCTGCACAGCTCTCCAAGACATCTCACCGTCAAATCACTTTAAGTGAAAAGAGAATCTGCTTTATTCTGAAAGGATATAGGTTCTTTGAGAGGCTTCTCAGCTATAAGAGGAACTTTGGTGGCACGAGCATGGCAGGAGAGGTCATAGCAGGAACGATCAGCACAGCCAACAATCTCAATCCAACCCTGAAAAAACAAAAGTGGAAGCTTTCACCAACTCTTTTTTGTCCACTTAACCATCAAATATGTTTATTCACCCTTAAGCCCTCCCTGCTCCCATGACTGTTTCTTCTACATAATTAGCTCTGTTACAATAAGCAGCCCTCACTCACTAGCTGCTCCTTCATTTGAATGATTCCGTTTGTTTCCAGCGGAAGCGATCAGTTACCTAACCAGCGCCTGTGTTCAGGGCCACGTTTTCCACATGGCTTGGCAGAACGCAGCACTGTGCCAATAGCTTGGGGCTGGGGCCAGAGCACACAGTCCTATCACTCACATGCTATAGGCACACGAAGATACCATGCCTTCAGGGCTTTCCTGCTCTGCAAGTATAGAACAGACAGCGGGCAGCCAGCCACATTAGAATGGCCAAAAGCCTGGCTTATGAGCTAGTAAGACACAGATCATATGCAAGGGAAGCACTTCTTTCAACATTTCGGCATGTATGGCGAGGAGGAATCTCAAAACACCATTCAGGCACACGGAATTGATGAAGCCTTCCAACACTTGTAGCAAATACAACCACCACCTGGATTTTCTAAAAGACAATCCCATATAAGAACAGGCACATCAGCTGCTTTCCATTTGCTCTGCCGTATCAGGATGGACATACAGGCAGCCAGATGCTGTGTGCTTTTCCAGCCTGCAGCGATATTGCAAGGTGTCAGGAAAGGTATGTGAACAGAAAGGTATGTGCCGGAAAAACCGTGGTGTTCTAGAACACCTTGGGGAATTTTTACACAAATTAAACCATTAAGGTACTACAGGTACTTCTCAGAAGGTTTGTGTAATAACTTTATAGAATAGATTTTAAACCATTCAGCGCAGTTAACTTCTTACTACCGAGTGCTGCAAGTTGGTACAAACATTTTTGGTCAGAGTTAAGTGACAAACCAAAGCGTGAGTCTTAGCTCACAAGGTGGTTTTGTCATGCCCCTGGGATTGCCGTCTTCACCTCTGGGTTAGGCTGTTGGACATACTGCTCTGTGAGTGTTGTCCTGATCCATGACAAGGTTTGCAAAATTTATTAATCTTATTTACACGGTACGACCCACACACGTCCAGCCTGTTTTGAGTTGGCTGGGAAGAGAGGCTGTGAACTTATGGAAGTCAGCTAGCTACATCGAGAGGAAGCCAGCCACTCCCTTCAATCATTTCTACAGGTCTTTTCTATATGAAGACAAATCACTCATCCAAGCTGCAGGAATTTTTTTTTTTCTCATCTGAAGTTTGGTGGAATTTTACTGGCTGCTGTTGCTCTAACTAGCTGTAATGAAACGTCACTAGTCATAAGCCTGTTTCAGCTCCTTAAAAGAAAAGAAACAGAGAGAGAAAAAAAATAAACCAAAACAAAAAAAAGCCCCACATGGACACAAACCACCAACCACATACAACCTCCTCAGCCCTAGGCTGTAGGAGGTTCTTCCTGCCCATAACTAAGGCTGGCTGAACCATCTGAAGCCTTGACCCGTTCCCTGTGTGGTCACCTTTGGGCTGAGCATGCTACCAGTTTGGCTGTCAAACTGGTCAGGAGCATGGATGGGGTCTACTCATATAAGGGTCACGGCAATGTCAGAGACTAACCCCATAGACCTCAGCAAAATCCCTTCAATCTTTTGATCCTTTATTGGAACTAGACCACACAGAGTTCTCTAGATATTTTCAGGAATCTGCACATACCCTAGACTCCTTGGAAAGGCTAACCAGGCAGAAGAACATGTGCTTCACTACATGAGGGAAAAATAATGAAATAACTTTTTTTTTAAACTCAGATTTGACCTAAAAAGTAGATTCTGTACCCTTAAAGAGGGGAATAACTTCATAATCAATACAGTCTAGTTACTATGCCTTCTAATACATTTTTTTTTTTAAACTATCATTCCAACTCATAAACTTGGCTGAGACTTAACTGAGGAGGCTGAAAGCTCTCCAAGAGAATCTAAAATGAGTCTAAAAGCCTCACCCCTACCTACCTACTGCTGGTTTACCTGAAAGAAAAAACCCACACATTTTTCAAAATTCAGCCAACAATATAAGAGAAAAACAAAGCACCCAACAAGGCGTGAACTGAAAAGCTCTTAGTGACTCAACAGGAAGATAAAAAATCCTTGGGAAATTTTTCTCCCAGCACGAGCTGTCTAAACTGGCGGGAGGGAACTCTCATTTCTCACAGCTTGGAAGTAGGAAAGGAAGAGCAAGCATTCTAGCAGGAAGGAATCTGCCCTGTAATAATGCCTCCAGCAAAACAAATCCTTCCCCACTGCTGTTACAGGGGTTACAGTCTTTGGAAAGCACCAGGACCTTTCCTTTAATTCCAGATGAAATTCAACCAGCACCATGTCCACAGGCAGCTTCAGGCTCCACCAAAGGAGTCTGAAGCATGGACCTACAAACAAGCACAAACAGTTCATAAACTTTGTGCAAGCCCGCTGCAGGGAGCTGACCTGTCCCCTTAGTCCTGGGTTCAGAGTATTTCCACTGCAGTAAGTGTGTTCATAACAACGTGGGGCTGGACAGAAACATCAGACTCATAGCCCTAGTTTTAAAAAACAAGGAATAAAACGGAGCCCCTTCCCGCACTATCAACAGATCCAATAGGGAGTGCCACTTGCTGTTCCACTTTGCCACTTACATACGATGTTTTGGACTCTGCATCCCAGCAGTCACAGGCATAATGAGCCATCTCATTCTCCATATGCTGTCGGAAGCGCAGCTTCTCTGGGGATACACCGACCTTTGTAAGGAAGAGGTAGATTCTGCCAATGAAGTAACCAAGAACGGAGTTATTGATCACACCCTGGAAAAGGAAAAAGCAGGAAGAAAGAAGAAAAACATACAGATATTAATTCCTAAGGAAGCAACATCATGACTTATACTTCTGCAGACAACCAGACATGTTACAGACAGAACTTCTTGCAGCTGCCTGTGATGAAGTACTGTGTCTCCCCTGAAACTACTACATCTTTTTAAATTCACCTAGTGCCACTGGCAGTGTCTCCATCTGAACAAAACAGTAAGTTGTTATTACTCTAGGACTCATCACTGTCTCTGAAGATTACCTACTGGAAAATACCCCGCTGCATCCAACAGCGCAGTCACTGGTATTACAACAGTGCACGGGAATTGCAGTTACGGCTCAGGACCCCACAACAGCTGTACCCTACAGTTCACAGCTGCAATACAACAGGGGGGTGGTGTTCCCATATACTGATGGGGTCAGCAGCTGAATATTAGATTCCCAGTCACTCCCGAGCTTTTGGCAGATATTAGTATTCCTTACTGTTCCTCTCCCATTAGCTAAGTGTGAAGCTCAAACTCTAATCACTGTCCCAGCACCACCTGCAGCCTTTCAATACTGACAACAAGGCCAAGCTTGGAGCTCAGTCACACCGATTCACTGAAGAGAACCAATTCTTAAATCTGGGAGCAAACCCCAGCTGGCACCAACACAACAGTTTGTAATTTAGCCTTGAGAGCAATGTTCGAAAGAGCAAGCTCCACGTGCTTGCAAGAGGAACGTTACCTGCTGGACGGCATCTCCCAGCCGCATTACATGGGCAGACTGCCCGCTGACCTGGGCCTTGGAAGAGTACAGGAGGATGTTGAGATCAGCCACGTTCTGAAATTTAGGGTGATTTTTCTCACTGGGATCCACAAAGTGCTCAATTTCTGCCATGGTGAATTCCCTAACAGAAACACAACCAACCATCTGTATTAAATATTTTCTGTGCTAGCCACAGCCCCTCTAATAAATGATTCCGCTTCAGCCTCTCACAAGCAAGTCAGTAGCTTAAAACCATATGCAAGCCCAGAGCCAAGACAATGTATAGGCTGGAACATGAACCAGTCTCGACACTGGATTTAGTTTCATCTTCCAATTCCTAATGAAACTTTCTACAAATTCATCTAGAGATCTCCAGCCCATGGTTATCACTACTGTGATCCAGAGCACAGACTACTACCTTTGGAAATACTTCCAAAAGTTCTCTGGAGTTTCTCCAGACTGATGTGATGCCCATATGAGAAGTACACATTTCCTACAGGGTCAGTGAAGACTAATCCACTGATTAACTCAGTAGCCTTAACTGGTATTAGAGGTGCCCAAAATAGCTACATGAGGTGATAATTTCATGAAGATAATGATACAGCTACACTGACCAATGGCATACATTCTGTTTTAAGAACTTGTCTTTAATACATCTATACTCACACACTGATTCGCAGCCTTCTTGCTCAAAATCACTTTACATTGAATTAGCTTATTACCAAGAACCTTTAAAAAAGCTCTAGGTAATGATTAACCTTAAATCACAGGCATCAGGATGTAATTCGCTATGATAGCATAATAACAGAGTCTCCAATAGATGTGCCACAAGCGTATAATTTATATTTGACTGAAAATGCATTTCAATGAGAAAAGTTCTCGTTTCCAGACATGCAAGAGAGAACAGGAGGACTGAGAAAATTCCGAAGAGTTCCCTTAGTGTTAACAATGTCATTGCCTCTCAGTGACATTTATGGCACCGTATTAATCAATTGCCAAGTTTACAACGTGTACTGCCTGTGTGTATGACAGAACCACACTGACTGTGCACGGGAGCTCTTGTTCCAAATTAGACAGAAGAGACTTCTGTTCAGAATAGTTCAGTTAAAATACAGATACTATCCTTAATGAAATGCAATAATCACTTTTATCCCGAGACAGAAAGCTTTGAAAGTAATTTTCAGTAACCCTGAGCTTTTCTACTTGACTGATCTTGGGACCCAAACACATGTCCTAGATCAGGTTCTCTCCCAACTTCCTCTCTGTAGTAAGTTGCAGAACCGCAGAATCTGCAGAACTGAGGCAAGGAAATACTGCTGCAAGGTCAGTCACATTTTGATTCCAGATTTCAGTTTTAAAGTAAATCGCATGAACATAATTAAACAAGCAAAGCTGTATGTCCTGTAGACAACGCAGCTACCTTTAATATGATTCATTTAGATTATGATGGAAGCCAAATTTTTTTAGTAAAACTGAGTTTAATCTAGGTGTTTCTAATACAACAGCTATTTCAGAGATCCTACTTCTCACCAGCCAGGCTTAGACAGAATTCCACAGTTAAAACATTAACCGAGTTCTTTGCCTGCAAACCCTCAGACTCACTAGGCACATTATCAAGTCCTCTGGAAGAAAGCACTAACGTGAAACAATCATGTACAAACACTGGAATAAAAAGGAGGTGCTACCTGCTCCCAGGTACCCTTCTGCTGAAAGAGGAAATTTGCAGTACCTCACTCTGATAAGGCCGGAGCGGGGTGAGATTTCATTTCTGAAGGAATTTCCAATCTGGGCAGCAGCAAAAGGCAGTTTGCCTTGGTTAAACTCCAGAAGACGTTTGAAGTTGAGGAATATTCCCTGTGCAGTCTCTGGCCTCAGATAGCTGAAAGGAGAGGGGGGAGAGGAAAATTCAGCAAGATAAAAAGGTGGGGAAAGCAGCAAGAAAAGAAAAATACAGTTACTACAAAGCTTAAAGGTGGTACTTTTTCCTCTCGAGTCTTTTAACTCCAGACACAAAACAATGAAGCAACAGACTGAGGGGAAAAAACACAAACAAAAATCAGCTGCAGCCCGAACACAGCACTCCACAGTTACTCCCCAAAGTAAACTGGATAACTTGGCTGCTTTTGAGATGCAAGCATGGAATGGAAAGAGGTGTCCGAATGAAATACAGAAGCCAGTTACATCACGGAGGTCAGAACATACCCTCCTTGCCTTTCCTATGTAGGCCTGAGCTATAGCAGGCTGGTTACAAATGAGGATTTTGCAGGCAAACCATGACTACACCTCTGCTGTTACACAAACTGTGAAGTGGCTTTAGTGTAAGGCCACTACAACTCCTACAGTGATTTGAGACTTCCACAGAGAATACCACCTACACAGATTATTTCATATACTACACTGGAGAACACATACGACATGTATCTCCGATCCCATCCCAGAACGTATGCAAGAATCATATTCTCTTCAATAGGGGTTTCAGTTTTAGTTTTGGAGACCCCAACTCGAGACAATAGCCTCCACATTCCCATACACTAACTACCAACCCCTAGTAAATGATGCTACCACTGCATCACCCTGCTAAGTAACTTCATCCTGAAACAGGTACACTGAAGCAGGTTCTCTACAGCCATGAAGTCGCTGACAACTGGGGACCCAGCGTTGACTGGCTTTATGGAAACAACTCCAACCAGCAAGGGCATAGACATGATCCACATAGTCTGCAGTTCCTTGTTCCTACCTCTCACAAGAGTACAAGGAATGCCAAGCTGCCAGAGCAGACTGGGACTGAAAGGCAGGGGAAGGCCACTCAAGAAGAAATTGCCTATTTCAATCAAGACTTCATTTTTATTCCAAGCAATGCAGAATATGAAGAAGAGAGAGTGTAAGCAGAATGAGATTAGTACTTACCCAGGCATGTTTCCTCCAGGCCCAATGGAGGTCTTGAACATGAGATTGAAAGAAACAGGAGGGGACAGGTCATTCCCAGTGATAGGTGATTTCACGTTGTAGTTCACAAAAAGATCTGAGAGTTCTTGCTGGCCGTAATTGTCCAACTGATATTAAAACAGAGGAGAATTATTTTAATTACTAGACAAGATAACAGCAATGAATTATGCCATTTTCATCTTTTACTGAGCATGACCCACAGCTCTGAATCACCTGCCCAAAGTATTCCCTTTTAACCTAGATTTTCAAGCAAGCTAAAGTTTAAACCAATGATAGAAGCATACACTGCACATCTGCAAACTCATTTTAGTAATAAAGGTCCACGACTCATACATACCACAGGAAGTCTGAAGTCTAGATAGAAATGAAAGCACTGAGCATAAGAGTGGGTGTAAAGCAGAAGAAAAGTCATTGGGACTGCATCACCACCCACCAGTAGCTTCTTTTGAACAGTTTCAGCTAAAACATGGGGAGCAGTGTGTTGGGAAGGAAAAAAAAAAACCCAGCAATGTGAGAGAAGAAAGCTAAAATTTCTGCAGTGCTTTGTCTGCATTCATTTCTCTTTCTTCTGCTGCACGAAACACAATATTCAAGCTATGCATTAGATGCTCTCTTTTAGAGCTGTTCCGCATTTTAGTTAAATAGAGCAAATCTGCAGCACAAGGATTCTTGGTGAAAGATTTTCCATTTGCTCTGAAAACAATTTGGTAATGACTGGGCACTTTTACAAGTCGGATAATGTCAGCCCCTTCCAGGACCTCACCTCCCCCTTTCTCTGGAGGACGGGAATCAAGCAGTAGAACCACAGATCTAACTGCAACCTAACTGCACAAAAGCCACAATTTCTGGCATTATTTTGTGCGTTTATGTACTAGCCTTTTGCATATGTATATTTAAAAATAGTTTCTAGATTTAAGTACCATAAAGGATCTATACTGAACAGTACAGCAATGATTTAACACTCAAGTTTAAAATCAAATGAGCTGCTTCTCTTTAATTGTCATGATCCTTCATATATCAGAGAAAACTCAAGACAGGAGATAAAAAGAGTTTATTAATAGAGGGATTCCCCTAAAGGACAGTCAAAGTTCAGTGTTGCAGTATGGAAAACCTAGTGACAACTGCTCAGTAATGCAATACATTGAAAAAAAAAGTTGCTCTTTCTGGAAGGAAATATTCACTCTATGCATGGCTCTGGAAGCATTTATCCTAGAAGTCATGAGAAAAAAAACATTAAAAACAAAGAAAAACAAATAAAAAAATAAAGGCAAATGTCTGTACAGCTGCTCAGGAATGTCAGCCTGGAGCACCAACTATTCTCAGAATAAACAAAGGAAAAATCTGTGCAGGGTGCTAGAGACAGAGGAACAAATCTCAAGTGCTTCAAAGTCAAGACAACTTTAAAACATACCAATTCAGTGCTAAGGTGACTCAGAAAAACCCTGACAAAACTTCACATCAGTCTCCGGTCCTTTGTATCATAATCCCACAATGAGGGATTTACAAAGGTAAAGGGGGGGGGATTCAGAAGAAATAGGCTTTTTGCAGGGTGTGAGGTGGAACAGAGCAGATCAGCTCCAAGGACAGAGCTTCAGCCCTACCAATCCAACATTCAAGAGATTCATATAACAGCAATAACTCTCCAAAACAGCAGAAGGAGGGAGATGTGGTTAACCAGCGAGTTTACGGTATTTGTTAACCAATAAGTTTCAGTACGTAGGAGCATGTACAGCCCAACATGTATCTTGGAGGTAAAGACTTCTGAGCATCTTCAGAGACACAGAAGGGACATTGCCTCTGGACTCGGTGCACTTCCTCCGTTACACACACATCCCTGAAGCATTCACCTCCCCAAGCAGGCACCTACCTGTGTTAGAACATTTTCCATTTCTGCCTTTTTCTCTGCTGTGCACTTCTTGTCAGACATCAGCTTTTGCAGGTGAGCTGTAAGCAAGAAAAATATGTAGTGAGTTTATACTGCAACCCCATTACTGATCCCAATCTACAGCTAGATAGATCAGGGGAATCCTCCAGCATGAGCATAAGTGTATGTCTACCAGGTGTCTGGCTAGTGTCATCAGGGCAATTCCACTCATGTCATCAGGGCAATGCTGATCTGCAGCTGAGGAGCTGCACCAGTTTGCTGTACTGGTGTGCCACAGGGAAAACAACAGGTCCTTATCGAGTTTCTTGCCAATATTCATTCCTCTAAACCCAAGCAATGGCTTTGTAGTCCCTTTCTCCTTATTTTCTTTCTATACAGACTGGAAATTCAAAGCAACGTTTGATCTCGAGCCAGCAAGGCTAATTTTATCCAAATGCACTCAGAGACATGTACTGACTTGGTACAGTAGGGTTAGACTGCATTCCACTTTAAAGCACAACACCCTCCATGAGATACAAAGGCAGACAGCGATGCCAAAACTTCCCACTCTCATTTGAAAAAAGCAATGTGACTTTTTAGTGGCAGTAACAGCAGGTGGCTGTTCACCAACGATGGGCTGCAGAAGAGACAGGAACACTCCGGTTTATGATGCTGTTCAGCGTGCAAAGTGGGCAGAGGTTAGATAGGCTTCTTTTGGGTTTTTTTCATAAAACAAAAATTCTAACTGAATATTATGAAAACAGCTTTAATGCCAATATAGATTGTTCTACATACTTAACTTCCAAGGAAATAGCTAGAAAACTAGGGAGCACAATCCACTTAAACCTAAAGCAGTTCCTTCCTTTCACAATGGAGCTGTACATGAAAGTTTTCAAATAGATTTCTTATTTCTAAGATTCCCTCATGTGATTTTTTTGTTGTTGTTGTTGTTTTTTAAACAAGTTTTAATCAATAACCAGAAAGAAGCATGAGGACTTTGCAAACCTAAGAAATGCCTGAAGTCTACTGAGCATTCCCAAAAGTCAGCTGAGTTCTAAGGTATACGAAAGTCATCAGCTGCCATGTAATTGACCTTTGCATCGAGAAAACATGCTCTGTCCCCTTACATCATCATTAAATCATCTCTCTGTTCTAAACAAAAAGCAACTGAAACTCAAGAAAACTAAGACCAGAATGTGGCAGAGAACAGGAACCTTGTTATATAGGGAGTCCTCAGCTTAGACAACACAGTAATCTTTTATGGCCTGACGACACAGGGTTTTATAAAACTGACTCAACTATGTTTTTACCTGCACCTCATTTAAGACACTAACACAACATTTGGGTGGAACTGAGAACTTATGGGATCTTTGGTATGGTATGATTAATGAACTACCAACACAAGTATGAAAGACTGGCTACACCAACTGGCCTTCCTCAAGAAAGATACTCTTCTCCCATGTTTGTACCACTGCAAGAAATCCCCAAGCCCACCTAGCTTTGGAACAAAACCAAACCTTTTAAGAGATGATCAGCACGAAAACATTCCCCATTTTTCACATCTTTCACCATGAAGTCAGCAAATTTGTCTACGTGGCCAGAAGTCCTAGAAAAGATGATACAAAAAAGGAACATGAAAGCTGCCACCGGACAGCCCCAGGTACCAAGAGATCCCAGTGGACAGACCATTATCAAAGAGAAGTCCTTCAAACCATGCGCCCAAACTGCAGGCTCACTCTTGCTTCAGATTATAGATTCGCATCGAGCAGTAACATCCCACAGAAAATCTGATCTGTGAGAAAGCATCAATACATCTAAATCTTAAACCACATCACTAAGATGACACTTAGTGCCTTTAGGAACTGCATCGTGATCAAAGCAAGACAGAGATGCAGTTGTGAGGAGTAACCAGCAGTTCAGGTGGACAGATTCCCACTATTTTATACCAGTGATTCGTGACAGCTTCTGCCCATTATACCGTGACCCAGACACAGTAACACAGTTGACTCAGCTCAGACTCATTCCAAAAGCTCCTGACATATTTAGCAAACCTGTGGGTAGTCTTAGCGGAGATACGTGGAGGTGAAAGGGTCCAGAGTCTGAACTATGCTCTCACCCTGGAACACGGTCCCTCTACCTGGTCTGTGGATAAAAAGAGGGCTTCAATCCCCAGGGCTACAGAAGCTACATTTGCATTCAGAGCTCAGTTAACACACTGCACATTACCATCCCTCCACAGAGAAGGGAAGGATGGTCAATCAACCTGGCCACTGTCCTAAAACGTGACCCACGCGTCCCAGACTTAGGCAAGTCGCCTAATCCTTCTTCTTGTCTTCTTGATCTTTTGGAAAAAGGGATACAGCTATTTCTTACCTAATGGGACTGCTAGGGGACATAAAGACATTACACTCTCAGACATGAGTCCCACTGCTCTCCCTGACTTATGGAACAAAAACCTCTCACACTGACCTGTGCACTGATATCTAATTATTTTGCACTGCAATGGGGTACGAAATTGGGTGACCCAGTCTCAAGATCCCTGTGGGTAATTTTACAGAAGACTGTAAAAAGCAAATATGACCAGAAATTACATGCTGCAGAAAAAAAGACCCATATTTACTTCAGAACCGGCTCTGGTGTGAGCATGGTACAGTCAATCTCCAGGATTTGCTCTTCCTGAATAAAGTGCTGTCTCCATGCCTGGATGATGTTGTTCTTCAAAGCACACCCAACAGGCCCAAAGTCATACAGACCACTGACACCTGTAAAGAGAAAAAGGTAAAAAAATGTGGTAGGTGCGGGATTGCACAAACCTACATTGTTTGGAGGAAACATCCTCCCTTCTCAGTGTTTCCCTCAGTTGGTTTCAGCCATTTCAGGTCATTTTCTGAACATGAAGCATCAGCTTCTCCGTGCTAAACAGAATATGGAACGTGTCTCACTGTAGAGAGTTTTTTACACAAAGACGCATGACATAAAGGCTGAAAGTGAACTCCATGAAGCACCTAGACAGACACTGCCCTATATGCTAACCAATACAGTTCAGTCGCAGAGTGCCCGGGGGCATCAGGTAGTGGTAGAAGCTGAAACTGATAAATACCAGCAACCAACAACTATAAAAGCCACACTCCCTCCCCCAATGGATTATATTTTGTGCAGAGTTTTGTGAAAGCAATCTACCTGAAGGAGGAATCTGAATACAGAAGCAGCGATAATGCATGTGCCAAAGCAATATGTTATTGTCAGCAATAAAGCATATCTGCCAATCACTAGTTTAGGCACAAAGATGAAAAAAAAAAAAAAGCCAATAAAACAACCCAGAGTATTTATTTTAGTACTTCAGGTGAAAGAGCAGTAACCGCACAGGCACTGTGCTGCCTCCCTGAGCTGCTCAAATCTGAAGAGATTTAACAGACGCATTTGTTCACTGTTCAATAAAGTTCATTGACAAAGTTCATTAAGGTGACAGGTTCTAAAGTTCACAGTAGTTTTGAGAATCATCTTGCCAAGGAAAGCTCAGATAGAGATGAATGGTTACGAGGAAATAAGCTGATTGCTCCCTTAAATGCCAAAACACCCTACCCCTCTGCAAAGAGACCATCTTCTACAACACAATGCTCAGAACTTGCATCCTAAAGTCCACTCATATTCAGAAAGCAAAAGGCAAATTTTGAGCCCCTTCCCCACCCAAAGACTTTAGGAAGGGGGAAACTTTTGAAAGGCTTACAGACTCAAGCAGGACAGTTTAAAGCCAACTTTAAAAATTCTTTTATGTTGCATTAATGTAACATCGTGAGAGTACAGCATTTCACACAGCTAGAAAGACCAGAACATTGGCCTAAAGGGATTAAAATGTAAAATTCTTCAAATCTGTACCTCCATAAATAGAAAAGGCTTGATCATAGAAAAACCTCCTTTTGAGGGTGTCTTCCATTTTAACTCTGTCCACAATGTCATCTTTGGGCTGTAAGGCCAGCTCCTGTAATTCAAGCAAACCGAAAACAGTTAATAGCCCCAGTTTCTGGCAGAAGGACAAATCCTCTCCATTCAGCATTATGAGTCAAAAGTCTGTAAAGACCATTTTGAAGCAAAGGTATCCTGCCAACATGCTCATTTTCCGAAGAGGAATGGTCACACTGAGATTCAAGTGCTCAATTACGAACATGATTGTCTGAATGCAGCATTTTAGACACTCAAGGTGGACTCATCTGCCCTAACTTTCGGACAACTAAGTCTGAGCTAGTTTTCCTCAGCTTTCTTTACAATCAGCGAAGAGAAATGGCAATTTCTAAAGCAATTCTTCTGACCCATTTCCACCTCCCGACTATAAAAAGAGCTTAAAGTGACTAGCTTAGACTACAAACATCTAACTCTCGGTATATATGAAGCTTTCAATAAAGCGCTCCTCACCTTGAAGAATTTTTACCATGAAGATTATGAACATCATCATCCTTGTGCTCTGCCAAAGGTGTGTATTTAGCTACTTATACAAAGCATATCTATTTGCAAAATGTAGGCTTTCACAAATATGGCTGCCTCCACTCAGAAAATTTAGTTACAGAGTGCCTAAATGCCCTGACTAGATTCTGTGAACATGTTTTACAGCAGACCGTTTCACCTGAAAACCTATGATTTTTGCAACCAACTCCATTAGTGAAGTCAACAGACTTGGCAGATTTTCTTCAACAAAGACGTTTTGGTAATTAAAGCAGAGTTAAGCCAAGAAGTTCACTAAATTAATTCAGATCCTCCTAAATGGCCAACACTATCATTTTGAACAGCCTTTTGGTAACGAAAAGTATCGTATGACCAATAATTTCAAACTTTTCTTTTTTGAGCATCTATAAAGTCAAATACACATAGTCTAATTTTAAAAGCACTGTACCTCTGCTGCTCCCATGAATGAGCATAAGACTATGCTAAAGAAGGTACTTTGCACGAGAGACGGAAAAAGTCAAAGACAGAGAGCACACATGAGAGCATGCACCAGAACAGTACTTTTAAAGCACAGATAGGGAATCCATTTGTCACTCTCTGCCTAAAATCACAGAATCACATTTCATAATGACCAGGATTTCTTAATAGAAAGGATGGCTTTTGCCCAGAGGTGGACAGGAGGAGAGCAATAGTGACACATCCCAATTCTGAACTGGCAGGGAGAAATGGCCAGCAGCACAGGAGTAACTGGAGTTAGAATTCTGTGGAGCTCCTCTTCTACTACCTAAAAAGAATAGTTAATTAACTGGTGCAGAAGCCAAAGAAACAGTCTCTTCTATCCGGCATATATTCATAAACATAAATATATTCATAAGAGAAGGTGGAAAAGTGCCTGTGTTAGCCTTCAAGGGGAAGAAAGACCCTCTACAGGAGCAGAATCATCTATTGACTTAAGATACAGTTTGAGGACATAAAGCCAAGGAATTTTAAACACTCAACTGCTCTACCCTGTTCAAAGCTTCAAATTCAGAGCCACTCTGCTATCTTTAAGTAGGCATCACAGGGCTTGAAAACTGTACCAGCAGCTGCTAGCTTTAATTCACACTGCTGCCTTCTGCAAAAGTTGCAAGCACTGTGATGCATTGCTGGAAACATTGTCGAGAGAGAAAGACTGTATTGGAGTGCTGCACTCACAAGGGCAGATGCTGCTTTTGCAAGGTCATTCTTGCACCGAGAGGGATACAGCCCACACAAATTGCGTAACTGGCAAGCACGCCTCTAAGCTGCATCCTACCGGCACTCTTCCAACAGAAAGGTGGGGCTCACAGCGATACCAAGACTCCTAACCTGCCTTGCTACATCTCTCTACATCAAGCTTCCAAGGGCTGGGAAAGAGAACTGGGAAAACATTTAGAAACTATTTACTCCAGGAAGACCTACCTATCAATACAGGTTTCATGCAATGGTTTCAAAGCACAGGTCTCTATGCTGAATACTAAGTAAAAATGACATCATCTTACTTGGGTTAAATGTATGTAAACAGGTAGCCACGACACCAGACCTGAGAGCGAATACTAACTGTCCGCCTCACATGACTCTGTAGAACAAATAGGGCCAACTGGTTTCTTTTCAGGTATACTCACATTCTCACAGTAAGTTAGTTGCAAGCAGTGGTGTATTTATTTATTTTTAAGGGTACCACCAAAGCACAACTACAATAATTTTTGTATGAAATGCAAATTACAAAGAACCTTGCAGTTTCCTGGGTGAATCTGCACACCTGGCTGTTTTTATGCTTCAGGAGTTTCTTTTCGTTGTTTCAGTCTGAGAAGGGGAGAAAAGCTTGCGGGATAAGGAAGTGTATTTTTACTTGTTTATTGATCTAGAGACAAAACAAACCTGAAGTTCCATCATTTCATTTGCAGAAAGACTTTTCAGAGCACAATTGCACTTCAAGAAGCAGGCACAATTTCAATACATCCCTCTCTTTAAGGCTGAGGAAAACCATAGGCTATTTGAAACATCTCCAAAAACTTCATTTAAAGTGTAGCAAAGAAAATGGTTTCTAAAGAAACATGTTGTACGCCAGTCTGGGAATTTAAATGCTGCACAAAGAATCTGAAGATGAAACTCACCACAGTGAACAGCAGGTCCTCTCGCTGTGTACAAAAAAGATCTATACAGTAAACAAAGATTAGCAACATATACACTGAATTTCAGCTTTGACTATGAACAACCTGAACTCGTATTTATTTGTTCGCGTACTGTAATTTAATGCTAACGGATACCAGCATAACAGATCAAGAATGAAATTGCCACTAGTTGGAAACTTGCAAACTATTTCAGAAGTGGGCTAAACAATCATAGCAGGGTAGACTGTTTGGACCAAATCAATACCGTAAAAAAAGAGATTTCAAGGCTTTTCAGACAAAACTGTGGAACTCTAATTTAATTTCCAGACTCACCTTCGCTTCTAGGACCCTCTTCCGAGCTTTGAGCTCTGCTACAGCTTTGTCTATATCCACCTGGGGAGCTTTCTCTTCCTTCAGCTTCCTTACCAGTTCTCCCTAGGAGACAAAACACAAGATATAGACTCTTTCTTTGAATGCCATGGACGAGAACTCTCCTTCTTTCAGCTCCCCTGGCAATCCAAAAGGAGGGTTTTGTCCTGCCTCCCCACGCAGGTCTCAAGAGGCCGCTTCAATTGGTAGAAGTGAGAAACACTTACGCATTTACGCATTTGAGAGTTAGCAGAACTAGACATCATTACAGAAATTCAACCCCCCCCGCTACTGTTAAATCCCAGACCTGTTATTAAATCTCAGTGTGCAAACACACTCCTCCATGCACCACTTCACCGCAGATTTCCACAAATCCTAGCTTTCTGTCTTTGAGGATGAACTAAGTGCATTCTCAGATGGTGAATACAGGCTTTGTGCTCTCTTTCTTGATAATAAGGCTTCGCTTCCTTCTACCCCTTCCCTTTTCCTCAAAATTGATGACCATTTTAGACCTCTTTTCCTCTGTCAAATCTGTTCAAAACTGGCCAATAAGCACACAAAATTTTAGAAGAAGGTCTCATAGAAGACAGACATTTTCAGCTTAATGTCTAAGCAAAGCAGGCATTGCATTATCTGTAGAAACAGTTACTGTTTTTAAAACCTGTCCAGTAACTTTGGGACAGAATAGAGTAGGCAATGTAAAAAAAAAAAAAAAAAACACAAAAAACCCCACACCCACCAAAAAAAAACCCCAATGCCTAAATATTTCAGAGCAGCAAAACCCTGCCGTGGGCTTACACCAAGGTCTTGACCCGAGTCAAACCACCATCACCTTGCCATGGCTCCACAAAGGTCTCTCTGCCCTGTGGGGACAACTCTCCCCTCTCATCCCAGGGAAGTGCTCAACCCCTAAATATCCAGCAGCATGCTTTTCTGAACATGATCCTCAGCAGTCATGCCCAGCTTGCTCTTGAAGACAAATTAATTAAAAGTCTTCCTTTCAGTCCACTCTTCTTCAGCCAAAACCACGGTCTATCTTGAATTACTGAGAAGGACAAAGGAGCTGACCCAGGAGGAAAAAAGCACAGAGATGTCAATGCCTTCTCAAGTGGGATGCTCCAAGAATGGGATGCTCCAAGTTCAGCATTTTTCTTACATCTTGCACTTCTCCATTAAACAAAAAGAAGACAAAGAAGAAGAAAAAAAAAAAAAAAAAAGAAAACCAGAACAATCCAAAGCGGTTACAACATTTTCACAATACCAGCTTTTTCAGAAATTCTGAGCTTTTCTGACGTTAATATTACAGGCAACTGAGAAACCAAAGAGAAGAGAATGCACAGGTTGCCATTCAGTAACCAGGTTAGAAAAGGTAAAAGTGCTTCAGAGACTAAGGGGTTCAAAGGCTAATTTTATTAGTAAAAGGAGGAAGACTCAAAAGACTGCTTTAAAACAAACACACACAAAGAAAAGAAAGAAAAATAAGAATCCTGTCAGGCTCCCTAACCCCATCGGCTACAAAGAACAGAACAAATCTGCCGTTTCCTTCCTGTTAACTAGTTATACCAAAACGTGAAAGTTTCACTCTAGGGGTGAGGACTTCAACTGCCATTCCTGGGAAACGTGGCAGAGGGAGGGATCTGATCTTTTTTTTTTTTTTTCTTTTAAAGTAGTAAGTCCAAATTGCCTTTGTTGAGCTAGGGGGTCGGCAGTGGAAAAACATCAAGGTAGCAGCAAAGCAGCTACTGCTGACTCAACAGAGCTATCGCCCTGCTCACTGCTGAGCATCTAAAAGCAGCATACAGCAACTCTTTGTCCTGATCTATAAGTAAAAGAGTACTCAGACATACGCAAGGAGACAAAAAACACAACTGAAGCAAATAACATTTGCTGACAGGACTCAATCTAATTAAAGCTACGAGGTCAAGCCCAACCCAGAGAAGGAGTGCACAGCAGCACTCGATGTGGCAAATTTTGCTGCAGCTTTGTCCCGTAGACCAGTAAAGCAGAGAGGGATCCACCCCTGAATCACGGCAGCTTATTGCATCAGGCACTGCTGCAGGAAGACACGCTGCTCACTTTCCTCTCCATAGGTTCGGAGTCCCTTAGGTTTAATTACACCACTTCTCCGCGAGGCAACAGACGGGGTCCTCTGCATCGTAAGGTATCGACTACCCCAATCTTCGTTGCTCCCTCCTTTTCCTCTTGCGCAAAGATCTCACTGAATTACTACTGTCAGCTGTACAACACAATATGCGTGGTCCCAGCTATACAAATTTACCCACACACCTTTCCTTGGCACCCCACACTGCTGTCCCAATCCCACAGGCACCCAGAAAGAAGGGGTGCATTGATACTTTAAAGGCAAATGACAGCACCCAAGACTGAGGATTTTAAAATAAATTGGCTAGTTCTAGAGATCATCATTTTATTTACAAGAAGCTCTCCTGCCAAGGCATTATGCTGTACAATGATTCATAATAAAAACTCATTGAAGTGCTGGCGCTGGTATAATTAGAGGGCCATAAATCCACTCATTTAATGGGAAAACACAGGCACAAATCTACAACTACCTGGGACACACAAGTAGCTATGTGTGCAGCTAAGGAGCAGGCCATGGGTTCAGCCACTGACAGGAGGCACGCGGGGAACCCACACGCATAGGTCTTGCTGCTAAAGCAGGGAGGAAGGGGAACTTCATGTGCTGCGAGCAGGCTCCACTGCCGGTAACATACACAGCAAGGGCACCAGCGTCGAGATTCACTTCGGAAATAAAAAGACAACCAAATCCTTCTCAGGTGAGAAGGAAGCTAAAGATAATAGCTTCATCTGCAAAGGAGGCAGAAAGAGACTGCGATGCAGTCCCGGCTAACAGGAGACAGCTACGCATCTAGGCACATAAGAACGATGACATGGAAAACGTGCAAAGGAATTACTATGCCTTCCCGCATCAGGCAAATATGCGACTCTAAAGAATATCATCTACCTGCAGCACAAACTCAGCTCTACAGGGAGTCATCATGCGACCGTACTGGCTGAGGAAACGCGTGCAGGCTGTTCTATAAAGACGACGTGAAGCTGCGGGGCCCTAAAAGCATGCCAAAGTCAGCCCCAGCTTGGGCACAGAAGACCCCTCAAGCCCAGGAGCGGGGCGGCAGGCAGACCCACGCCCGGGTCCAGTTCTGCCAGGCCGCCCTAACACGGCCCATGGCTCCGGGGGGGGCACGGGCAGCCTCGGGGGGCCCTGCCCAGGCAGCCGCTGCCCGCCCGGGGCACAGCAGGGCCCGCCCGCGGGGCAGCGGCACCCCCGGGGGGGCCCACGGGCGCCAGAAGCCCCGGCAAACCCACGGGGCCCCTGCAGCGTGGGCGCACCGCGGGGCCCCGGGGCGCCGAGCCGGGGGGGTCCAAGCCGGGCCCGCTGGGGCTGGGGGCTCCGGTGCGTTCGCCGAGAGGGGGGGGACAAAACCCCCGCGGAGCACAGCCCAGGCGAGCCGGCAGGGCGGGGGCGGCGGAGGGACGGACACACGGACACACGGACACCTCCCCACGGACCCGAGGCACCGGCCGGCCGCCGCGGGCCCGCAGCTCCGGGCGCGTCTGTCACACCCCCGAGCCCCTCAGCCGGACCCCCGCCCCGCCCCCCCCGAGCCGCCGCCCGCCCCGCGGGGCTCCCCTCAGCCGCGGGCCGGGCCCGGGCGGGTTACCTGGAGCCGCACCGCCTGCCGCAGGGGCGCCAGCAGCGCCTCGGCTTGCGGGCCGTCCATGGGGGTCGCGGCCGGGGCGGGCCGGGAGCGCGGCGGGGCGGCGGGCGGGCAGGCCGGGCGGCGCAGGCGGCGCAGGAGGGCGGGCAGGGCGCTACGGGGCGGCAGCAGCGGCATGGAGAGGCGCGGCGCGCCGCCCTGCCCCCCCCCGCATGATGAAATCCCGCCCGGCGTAAAAGCGGCCCGCGCCACGCCGACGCACTTTCCGCACGGGCAGCGGCCGCCGTGACGTCAGCGCCGCCCGCCCCGCCGGCAGATTCGGCACGGCGGCAGTTGGCGGCGGCGGGCCGGTAGGGGGCGCGCCGGCGCGCCTGCGTCAGACGCACGGCGCCGCCATCGCGCGTGGGGGTGCGGGGGGCAGCGCGAGCGCCTGTGCCCCGTCCGCGCGCCCCCAGGGCGGCACCGCCTCGCCCCCGGCGACGCGCGTGCCCCCGTGACGTGCAGCTGACCCCGGGGACCACAGCGCAGCCGCGCGGGCCCGGCGGGGCGCGGGCCTGGCTGTGCCGTCAGCCGCAGCGGTTGAGCCCCCCCGCGCGGGCCTGGGCCTGGGCCTGGGCGCTGCTGTGGCGGGTCCGCGGCCTCCCCGCGCTGCGGGGGCCTGGGGCCGGGCTGAGCGCAGCGGCCGAGGCCGCATCCCGCGGTCCCCTGCCCGCAGCGGCGCGGCGGGGGCCCCGGCAGCAGGGACAGCGCCGCGCCGCAGAGGGCAGCCGTGACCGGCGCGGGTGCCACGGGAGAGCCATCGAATCCTTCGGGTCGGAAAAGACCTTGGAGATGGTCCAGTCCAACCATTAACCCAACAGCGCCAACCCACACTAAACCAGTTCAGGGCAGAGCAGCAATTTCGTATTTGCTGGCTTGGGGGTTGGATTATTTTTTAATGGAAGTAAAAACCAGGAATCATTAAGGTTGGAAAGGCCCTCCAAGATCACCAGTCCAACCATCAACCCAACACCCCCATGCCCACTAAACCATGTCCCAAAGTGCCACCTCTGCCCGTTTTTTGAACTCTTCCAGGGATGGGGACTCCACCGCCTCTCTGGGCAGCCCGTTCCAACGCTTGACCACTCTTTCCGTGAAGAAATTTTTCCTAATATCCAATCTAAACCTCCCCTGGCGCAGCTTGAGCCCATTTCCTCTTGTCTTATCCCTTGTTACTTGAGAGCTTCCCATCCCTGGGAATTAAACCCCTCCATGCAGGAGGATCCAAATGCCAGTTACACAACCCAAAATTTAAGACCAATTGAAAAAAAAAAAATTAAGACCAATTAAAAATTTAAGACCAATTTAAAAAAAAATTTCCCCCATTGCCCCCATCCTCCTCCTCCTCCTCTCCCCCTCGCCGCCTGGCGCCGGGAGCATTGGCGCTGATGGGATGTTGGCGTAATTCGGGCTGTTTTATACCTGTCTGTTGATTTGACAGCCTCAGCCTCGGAATGAACGCGCCTGAATATTCATCTGCGTCTTCTGAATGGCGTAGTTGTGTTTCAAATGCTTAATTGTTATTTTTATTTAGCTGCAAATTGCTGTTTTTATTTCGCCGCCGTACCTACTTGGAAACTAGCGCGAGGTTAACGCGGAGCTTTTCTCTGTTCCTGATTAGGTTTTTATTTTTAATTAATCCAGTGTTGATAAGAGCGTAAGGACTCTGCAGCCCTGCTCTAGCTTGTCACGGCGATCTAAAGTGTGCAGGTGGTGGAACCAGCCCCAGAAGAAACTGGATGGCGTGGAGGAATTGGGAGAGGGCAAACCAGCTGGGACCGCGAAAGAAATGTGGGCAGGACCTGGGGAGATGGGAAACCCCGGTGACCGGGAGCAGCTCGGTTCTTCTGTGCCAAACCTGGAGGACCAGGTAGCAGCGCTTGTCCAAAATGCCTTTTTTTTTTCCCCCCTCCTAGATTTCCTCCCTTTCTCCGCAGCAGAGCGGGCTTGGTCCCCAGGGCAGCACCGTGGAGCTGCAGCCGAAGACGGAGACGGGCCAGGCTGGTGCCTTGAGCCTTTTTCCCTCTGGAAAATCCTTCCATGCTGCTGACCGCAGCAACATCTCTCCTTGCAGATGAAACATGCCTGGGACCAGTTCCCAGCGCCATGGCCGGCTGGTACGGGACAACCTCAACACAAGGGCCAAAAAGACCTTCTCCCTGCCCGTTCCCACCTTGCTGGGGGTGCAGCTCTTCCCCCAAAGGACTTTAAAAAGCATCTGGCTGTGAGCACCTGTGGAGCAAGATCGAGCTGTTAAAACCTGGCCTTGTGAATAAACCCTTCATGACAAATGTGATTGCCCATGCTCCGGGCTCGCACGAGGACTGGACTGTACAGTCAACTTGAACTTTGAGAGTCATGTTGTTTTTATAGATAAAGGAATGAAGCAATAAAAGATGAAAAAAGGGAACAAAGAGGATGGTGGACACATTTCCTGAGCAAGGTTAGAGGAGAGTGGGTAGGGAGCACACAATGATATTTAGATATTTAGATTGGGTATTAGGAGAAATTTCTTTACTGAAAGAGTAGTCAAGCATTGGAACAGGCTGCCCAGAGAGGTGGGGGAGTCCCCATCCCTGGAAGTGTTCAAAAAACAGGTAGACATGGCACTTTGGGACATGGTTTAGTAGGCATGGGGGTGTTGGGTTGATGGTTGGACTGACGATCTTAGAGATCCTTTCCAACCTTAGTGATTCCTAGTTTTACTTTCATTAAAAAATAATCCAGCCCCCAAGCCAGGAAATATGAAATGAATTATTACTCTACCCTTAATTGGTTTAGTGGTGGACTTCGCAGTGTTAGGTTAATGGTTGGACTGGATGATCTTAAAGGTCTTTTCCAACCTAAACGATTCTATGATTCTATAAGGAAACCCCGACTGCCCCTTTTGCAATGGTGCTGCTGAAGACTGACAGCGTGGTTTAGGGTCCTCAGACCCAAGGCACGCTGCTGGATCCTTGTGCAGGAAAGGAGAAAAATGAGGCAGTGTTTTGCACCAAACCATAGCTGCAAATGAGAGACCATGAGCAAACTGGACCCCCAGACCTGGGTCACACCCAGGGTCAGCTGGACCCCAGCTCCAAGCCAATTTCAGTGGGAAGGGCTACATGTTTCTGGGAATTGTCAAGGAGCTAATGTCAGAGCTAAAAATAAAGCTTTGTCTCAGTGCAGAGCTGCGTGGAAGGGCTTCGTGCCTCCACTGCCAGCGGACGGTCTGTGGACCAGGGCACAGACTCTGTGCCCGTAGCATCTTCCCCATCCCCTTGGGTGCCGAGGTGCTGCCAAACTGCTCAGGCCCCCTCCAGCGCAGAGGATCTTCGTTGATCTGGTGCTGCAGAGAACCCCGTGCCTCGTGCCGGTTTGCTAAGAGGAGCCAGCGCTGGCTTCATTTTTGGCGCCCCCGTGGATTGGTGAACCACCAGCGCTCTCGGGCACACCATCGCCGCCGGTTAACATCTCATGACTGTCCAGAGCCCAGCTTTTCCCTTCTTTTTAAACCTGATCCCAGCTCTATGCCTCTTTGCGTTCAATAAGCACCTTGGGGGGGCAGTTTGAGGATGCCCGTGCTGGGTCTCTGCTCTGCAGCCCCCCCAAAAGGACTCCACGGGGCTGTCAGCAGGATGGGATCGCAGGGAGCACGTTACTGCATCCTCTTCTGGGGTGGTCTTTGAAAACCCATCTCCATTTCCTTCCCTGGGTATGAGCGGATAAAATGGGACATGTCACCCCTGTGAGGCAGGGGAGCCCCCAGCACAACTTGGGGGGGAGGATTTATTGCATGAGGGAATTTGCAGGAAGAGGCAGAGGAAAGAGGGTTCAGGCATCCCCCCCTGCCTTCAGCCTGCAAACTTCTGGGTGCAGAAACAGAGAGGTGTCAGCATGCCCTGGAAGGTCTGCGGGGTGTTAAGGAGATACGGGGACACCGAAGGGAGAACAGGAATGCGACCGTGTCCCCTGCCTTTCCTCCCCTCTGGGTCCCCATGGGTGCCAGCAGCAGGGTGGGAGCGGCGAGGCCACAAAATGGGAGGCAGGAGGGAGGCTGCAGGAGATGGGAAGGGATGGAGAGGTGGGGAGAGCCCTGCTCCAACCACGGGGGATTTCTTTTAAGGGAGGGAAAGGAGGAAAAAAATCCTCTGCGGAGGCGTAAGGAGGGGGAAAGGAGCCGGGGGGAGCGGAATACAAACACGCAGGAGTACATGGCTCCTTGTTTAGCCTGGCTCGCCGCTTTGCAAATACATTTATGCTCCACTGCGCTTACGTCTCGGTGCATTTTCCTGGCAGATGCACAAGACCCCGCTGGCAGAACCCCCCTCCCCGAAACAGAAGCCGCCCCCCCTGCCTGCAGAGGGATGGGGTGGGGGGGGAAGGGTGTCGGAGGGGTGCGGGCTTTGCTTTGGGGGTTCCCGGCGGGGGCGGGCAGCCGGCGGGCCCGGTGCCGCTAGATGGCAGGCGGCCCCTCCCGCCCCGCTCCCCGCAGCCCGGCCGCGCTTCCCGGCCCCGCCGCGGGGCCTCCCGGCTTTCCAGCATTCCCGCTGGGTTCTTGGGAGGCGCAGCGTGGGCCAGAGTTTCCGTGTCGAGATGCTTTGCAAAACCGAGGGGCACCCGAGCCCCGAGCAAAAGGGTCTTTCGCAATGCGGGGAGACGGCGAGGACGGTCCTCCGAGGCTGCGACGCCTCCAGGCTGCCTTTCCCCAAGACAAAATCCTCCCTTTTCCTTCCCTCCCGCCCCCGGTTTTGGTTTCTTTCTGCTTTTCTGTTTTGTTTTTTTTTGTTGTTGTTGTTTTCCCCCTCCTTCTCCAAAAGGCTGCCTGCTTTTCCCTAGCTCATTTCAAGCATCAAGGTAGCAAAACCAGACAGATGCATCCCGCCGAACACAAGCTGAGCCGCAGCGATGTGCATACAAGGTTCACGATGATTTCCCAGCGCCAGGGGATTTTTAGGCTGGCAGTAAACTAAGCAGGGCCTGAGGCATGCACATACATGGCTTAACCTGGCTTTCCTCTATAGGGCTGCATTTTTTTAGCTTCCAAAACAGGGTGGCTGCATCCAGCCTGCTTCTAGGGAACAGCCCCCAGCTCCTCATTTCCCCCAAGCTGTGTTTGGGGACTGTCTGGGGAGAGCAATAGCTGGCCCCATCCAAACCCATGGCACAGAGCATGTGAATAACCACGGGACAGATGTGTCCCCAGGCCCTGTTTTCATCCTTGGGTGTAAAGCTAGCTGCAACAACCACCTCTGCACCTTTCGGTGCATCCTTTCTCCTATGAACCTTTCACAGTGTGACGTTGCTCTGCCCCTGGGCCCCAGGATGCTGACTGCAGGGCAGGATGCTCTGAGGGTGCGACTGCATTGGGGGGCTTCCACGTGCTTTACTTTTGTCACCCCCGTTCTGGATACAAAGAATTGAACTATGTGGTGGGGGGACACACACTGGATGTTACTGAAACTCGCCCCCTCCTGAGGCAGGGCTTTTTTAAGACTGAAATAGGAAGCACAAACCTCACCCTGAGCTTCCTCTAGGGTTTGGTTCTTCCTAGAGGTTTCTCCTTGCCGGAAATTTCTTTTCTGCACCCCTGGCCCTGATCCAGCCAAATGCTTCAGCACACGTTTAGCTTCAAACTGCCTAACCCCCTGCGCTCCCACAAGTGCCTTCTTGGACGGGTCCCTTTGTCCCTTCTCGCCTTGGGAAAGCTCGCACCCCTCCGTGCTCCTGCTGTGAGCTGATGGATCTCCCCCTCTTGCTGCTGGCAGCAGCAGGCAGGAGTATCAGATCGCTTTGCTGCACATCAGCCGCAAAACTAGCCCCGTACCTATGCAGGGAGAGAGTTATCAAATCTACGGTGTATGCTGTGAGGGCATGTGAATGCTGCACGTGAAGATCTGGGGTCCCCAAGCATGAGGACCCGCAGCCCTGAGAGCTAAGGGCTGCGGCTCAGCCCATCCTCATCCTCTCTGCTCTTCTCGTCAGGAGATGGTCAGGTAACGCTTAAACTGCTGATGGCACCCGTGAATATTTGATACTGGCTGAGATGGCCAAGCAAAATCCCACTTGCTGTCACCTTCAGGGACTCCAAGGCTTGCCCCCATGTCAATGATGTGCCCCAACACCCGTTCTCCAAGGACTGGGACCACCAGTTCATTTTGGCACAGGCCACCAAAACAGTCTGATCCATTTGGTCACACCCACCCGACAGCTTGGACCCAGGCGGTCTCCCAGCTTTGGCTGTGCAAGATCTCTGATAGAAGTTCAGGCTGGTTTCCCGGCACTTCCTCTGCTGTGAATTTAAATTCTGCAAACCCTAATGCAGGGAATTGAAATGCATATTGAGTAAGGGCCTTTTATGGATGCCTTGCAGAGCATATTAAAAATAATTTAAAACTTGCATTCCAGTATTAATGACTCTTGTCTCCAGCACTTTGCAGTGATTCAGTCTTGACTTTTAATTTAAATGCTTTAGTTAAGACAAATTCCTTCAGCCAGAGAAGATGAAGTGCCCCTTCAGGTGTGTGCTGCAGAGGGGCTTTCGACCTCAAGGTTCCCAAATTTCAAAGTGGCTGTAACACTCCTGGAGAGGAGCCTCTGTCCTTCAAGTGGGTGCGTGTGGGTTGTCCTCCAAAGAGCCATTTCTTTGGACTTCCCCTCCAGGCGCCGCTGATTTGAGCACAGGGGGCTGCAGAACAAGCGTTTCGCTGCTCCAGCGTTCAAGGCGATCACAGGGGAAAGATTAATAACCTCCCTCAGCGGCCAGTAACTGCACCCGCATGCAGCACCCAGAAAACGGTGGCACCTCAGCGCTGGTGATGCTCTTACGTGCCACTTCCGACAGCACCGGTGCGTATACATGCGCCAAACAAATCTGAGCCAATTATTGCTGTCGCCAGGTTGAACAGCTCACGCCTCCTTAGTCATGTTTTCTTCTGCCTCTACATCTGATCCCAGCTGGCTTTTTCCTAGCCTTGAAGCTCAGGTCTGAAAGGGCATGTTGGCTTGAAAACATCCCCCAGAGACAATGTGGCATTTTGTAGAAGGAGCAGCAAGAGATGTCACCTTGGGGCTGCCAGGATGAATAGAGCCCAGCTGGGTGCAGGCAGCAGCTTATTTAATATTTGCTGGCTCCATGGTGGCTGACATAGGAGACGGGGGGGGGTCTGCATTGTGGTTTGGTGTAGAAGACCAAGATCTCACATGTTATGGAGACATATTTCAGTGTTATCTGCCTGCTCCGTGACTGGAGCCTTCAACATGGCATGGGAAGGGGTTTGTGTTCGTGTCCCCTTTGCCTCCAAGGAGAGACGAGCCCACAATAAGTGCAAGGCCCCAGATAGGTGGTGCGATGTCAGATCCAGTGCTCAGCCCTCCTGGAGCCAATGCCTACGTGGAAAGCTTGTGTCCCAGCAGTCCTCTCTCTCACTTTTGTGAACAGAGAGACAACTGCATTTGTGAATCCACCCCTTCTCCTGAGCTCTTAAAGGAAATCAATATTTTCCATCCAGTCTCTGGTGGGACAGGATATTGAACAGCAATCAGTGCCTTCACCCCCATGCATGGGCCCAGAACCTGGAGGGTAACTCCAGGGATTTCCAGGCTGTGTGGTGTCAGCGTGGGATAACAGAGTCCTCCCATGCATCGGAGGGGACCTCTGACCGTGAGAGCTAGAGATTAGTGACTGGCCATGACCTATTGCAGTTCTGGCTTAAAAAAAGCCCTCATGCCATCCACTGATTGCATGCTAAAAGATCATTTGATTTTTTACAACTACATCTAAAACGTGAACCCGCTGGGATCCACAGTGCTTCTCTCCACGAGTGGCTCTCCTATAGGTCTCATCAAAGCCACCAATCATTAGACACTTCCCCCGGGACTGAGTTATCCATCCAGGCCATCACACATGCAGTACAGCAGCACTTCGTATGTACATCCTGAGAAGGGTCACAACCACCAGCGCAATTCAGGTGGTGAACAACCATTACCCCATAAAAGGATATAAAGAGAAAATATTTTGCCAGATGCTGCAATCTTTTTTCCTTAAATATTGTTCCTTGTCTGTTTTTGGCTTCTTGGTGACTTCCTTGTCCCACTCATCGCGAAGAAAGCCCCTCGTCTTGTCAACCCAAAAATCAATTTCTTGACAACAGCTGGGATGAGACCCCCCACCTTCACTGTCCTACTCCTCGCAGGGACTCTCTTGAGGCAACGCAAACACTAAATGGACCCAACCTGATCTAGCAGAGAAGCTCCCATGTGGCAGCAGGGAACCCCTAAATTTGAAGATAAGCTCCAAATCTATTTAGGCTGAATCTGCTCAAAATAAGAACTGGTTTAATTTCATATCCAAAGGGGGTCCATGGCTCCTTTCCTCCCAGGCCATAAAAATACTGTTCCATATCTGATTATGCCATTGTCACGTTTTACAGGGCAATTGAGTCAGGCTGTGTTTCCAAGGCTTTTTGTTGTTGTTGTTGATTTTACCTTGTGAGTCACACAGTAATGGGCTTGACTCTCTGGGTCAAACTCTTGGCTGGAAACCATGGGGTTCATCAGACAGCAAAGCAAGTGTTTGCCCATGTGATGTCAAGGAGTTAAAAATCGTGAGCTAAATCTCCAAACCCCAAGCTGAGGCATCCTCCAGACCCAGTATCCTCATATTTGGCTAATTCTCTCAGATTTTCAACCAACACTAAAGCTACAAACTCCAAGGGTAGGCAAGAATGCATTCACGTATGTCTTGACTACTTAGGGAGCATGTGCAGTGCTGTAGTTTGGGTGTACGAACAGGACCTTGCCAAAGACTGCCCAGATTTTCCAAATTGCAGTGCTTTGTGCACGTGGGTAAATCTGAACATAGCCCTTAGGAAACTGGGCCCATCAAATAACTAAACACATCCTACCCTCTTCTCCTCCCCAGGCTCCAGTGCTTGCAGATGACAGCGGCATTACTGCAGGGCCTCCAGCGGGCAGTAAGTTATGATTAAAAATGGTGGTTACTTATAGTAAATGGAGCATTCAGATGGAAAAGTCTGAGTTACTCCTCTAATCATGCCCTAAGGTGGCTGTGTGCTTGGGGACACCCTCCCCATCACTATTGTACCACAGCACTATACATCATCTTCTGAAGTGATTTTGAAATTAAGTGACTTCAGTTTGCTTTTGTTTTGGAGTCAAGGAGTTTTGTTGTTCAAGAAGAAAGCAAGACTCTGGCCTCTTTTTTCTTTTTTTTTTTTTTTTTTTTTTTTTTTATTGAAGGTATCATTTGGAATATTGAAGCAAATAAGAGTGCTGGTGGTAACCTTTGCAGAGACAGTACATGTTGGGTCCCAGCAGTCAGTGCCCTCATGCCTCTCCCATCTCAGAAACACATACCCACAGGCCAGCATGCTGCTTTCCTTCTCTCTCAGGTGCTCAGCAGCAGCAGGTGTTAGGTGGCATGGAAATGTCCTGCAGGTGAAGGACCAGTTGGAGGATGCCATGCCTAAAGCTGAAGAATAGCCACGCAACAACACGTGATGTTTTCCTCCTAGTAATTCTGAGATTTTTTTCTTAAAGTCTGGTGAAAGTTTCCTGAGTGGAGATACAGCTGCATTGCTATAATCTTAGGCTTCTTCAAAACTGAGACCTACACGCAGATCCATGTTTGCTGAAGGATCTCACCTTCCTAATGACCCACGTGAAAGTACTCAACCCAGACGTACTCACCACTTAGGGCAATTCAGAAGCCAGAAGTGAAGTGTTGTAGCTTGAACTCATCTTTAATTATCTGGAGTTTGTTCACACTAAAATCAATCAATCAGAGTGAAATGTCCTACCAGCATAGCCCATAATTCATGACTGTGTTGATTTCTCTCCTAGGCTACAGTGACATCAGTAAATAACAAAAGACTGGATTCTGTCAAAGAAATCAAGGAGGAGATATCAGAGATATTGGGCAAATGCTCTCCAAGGGACATGAAAACTATAACAGGCTGCCATCACCCTGCAAGAAAAATAGAGTGAAGGCACATGAGATTTAACTCATCAAAAATGTGAGTTTAATGCAGATTTATGTTTATAAATTGTAGCATCTGGAGTTTCCAATGAGTGTGACCACATCCTCCTTGAATTCACCAAGCCTTTAAAAGTGAACCACAAAGGAAACAGAGAACTGATGTATTTAGGGAGAAAGAAAAGCTTTTGTTTTCTGTTATTTTACAGAATGCCATTCTGACACAACCCTGCTTCTTCTAGGACCTGTGCTATGTAACCAGATTCTTGTTGTCCCCAAGGACATATCCCAGTCTCCCATCTTTAAGACATATTCCACTCTCCTGTCTTTTAGACATGGTAGTAATATTTTCCTGACGCACCAGAATAGAGAGCAAAAATTAATGTATGTTTGTGGTTTTGTACTGCTAGAGCATCTGAATAGTCTGGCAGAATAAGGAAACCAGATCTCACCTGCTCTTCTGTCTTCAAGCTAGTGACAGACCACATCAGGGCATCTTCTTTGATTTTCCATCTCTCAGCCTCCAACAGCACCTGTCAGCAGCCCATCTGTTGGAGAGAAAACCCATTTGGCTCCACTTTGTAGTTATTTAAGGAAAGGGACCACAAATGCTTACATCATTTGGGAGTCTGAGTGCCGTGGGAAACCATCAGGTTTTGATTCTTAACTCACGCCATGGACAGGTAAGTCACTGAGACCAAACTTGAGCATTACCTGATGGTACAAAGCTGGTGGGATATGTGTTCCCATGGTCCCGTGGCCATGTTTTTTTTTGCCAAATCCAGAGCAGGGGATGCAGTGTTCATGGCGACTGGCAGCCTGTCCATCCTACCGGCCATCGCAGCCAGCACTGCCACATTCCCCGGCACACCAGGACACGTGGGTGCTCTTTCATGGTGGAGAGGTTTGTGGAGGGCATTGCTTTGAGGATAAGGTGATGTTTCTGATCCACTGCCTTAGCAAAAGCCTCAGAAAAAGCAATGAGACAGGATGCCATTGCATTCCCAGGGCATGGCATGGCACCATTTCCACAGCTCCACTTCCCAGATGCCATCTTCAGCAGTGCCATATAGGAACAGTGACCCTAGAAGTGGCCTTTCCCTAGAAGACAGGGTGGTGGAGATAAACACCGAGTCTTTGTGCTGGGGATGACTCTCATGAATGGCAGATGGTGCAAGAAGATGAAGAGCCAGCAGGATCAGCCAGCATTTTTCCTAGATGATGATGAATCCAAGCCAGCAAGCTGCTGGCTTCTGTCTTGCATGGCATCCAGTCCAGGAGACCAGAGACAACTGATGGCAGAGGGTTGGGCCACAAATGTGGGAAGATCTCTGGAGGAGGAAGAGCCTTGAAAGCAGGAAAGTGAAGCTCAGGGAGACGTGCTGAACTCACTCTAGACTGGGTGGGGCAGAACACCAACACATGAATCAGCTACTGAGCAATGAAACGAGGCTAGTCTTGGTCATTTGTAGCTGGCGGCCACTGACTCGCCTCTTTGCCAGTCAGTTCAACACAAGCTGGACAGGGTATGCCTGGCAAAGAGCCTGCTGAAGTTGATTAAATCACCATGCTGTTGCTGCCTGAAACCCTTCCTATACCCCTTTCTGGAGTGGCTTGTGCAGCAGTACACTAGCACCCTTGAGCATCTCCCAGACACCTTCTCATTCCTCCTGGGTAGCTGTAGGACAGCAATGGAGTGTGTGGGACCATTATATTGATCGTTGCTTCTCTACTGTGATCTTTTCTGTCTTGCTCTTCAGGATGTAAGAGCAAGAAGGACTGGAGGAGTGAACCACAGATGAGGAGAACCAAAATCACCAAGGGCTTCTGTGGCTCTCTCACAGCTCCATGGGAACCAGGAAGGATGGATCATGAGGCATGACAGTCTGCTTGCTCATGGGACTGTGGGATATGTGATGCCTCTGAATAAAACAATGTTCCAGGGAATCCCTGGCCATAGTCTGGAGCAATATATCTAGCCTAACATAGTGCTCAAGAGACCTCTCTGTGGTAGGGACAGGGCACCCCACTGGTGCCAGCATATCTCCCAGTGTCCTTGGCCTTCAGACAGATCAGTCATGACTATATGCTCCTCCAAGTCTCTAGGTCTACCCTGGAGGACATGGGTAGAGGTGGAGCAGCAGCCCCATATTCCTAGCCTGCACCAGTGACCAGTGGAGAGGTGGCCAGGAGGAACAGCTAGCTGAATCCATGCAAGCCAGGTAGCTCTGCCTGGCTCCTAATAGGAACCTGGAGAACATCAAGGAACAAGATCTCCCTGCAAGTCCTGCCCTATTGCTCCACAGAGGCTGGCCTGAGCCTCTCACTCAGGCTTACCAGCTCTACCTCATTTTTCTTTGTGTAGGTGAGTTGAGTTGCTCAAGAGTCCAAGTGTGTGGGATGCTCTTCCAGTGAGTTTCATAGGAAGGAGCACAGGCACGGACAGTCCCGTCCTGAATATAATCAGAGAGCTTTATCATGGCTGGTGGTTACAAAAAGTGGGGGAAATATGGCAGTAGGTCAGGAAAGGTTGGGCGAGTGTCCAGCAGAAAAGGGCAAACCCAAGCCAGTTTGCAGGGAATGACAGAGTTAGCTAGAGATTTGGAGTACAGAGAGCAGAAAGGTAGGTGGAGGGCTGCGGGAGATGAGTCTGGGCTGGCTGCAGGGTGTCCCAGTAGGGAGGTTGGCAGAGCAGCAGAGAGATCTTGTGGTCACAGATCTTTCAAACCATAGAAAATCTTACCAAACAATACAACAGAGTCACTTTATATTGGGTTAAAGATCTGGTTCTTGTGGCCCTAGTGTGTAGATCTGGCCCTAAAACTCAAATTACTGCACTGCCTGATGAAGATGGCTTTAGGTACTTTGACAATCGCACATATATTCTACAGCATAATTGGTCTAAAATATGTTTTCCTTGTTCTTCTGGTGCCAGCATCAGAGTCAGACCTCCTAGGTTTTGTAACCTGCTTGTTTACACTGCTTCAAGCCAGATCAGAGTCAGGCCCCTGGATGTGGTGGTGCCTTTCACTGCATTCTTCCTTTAGTCTTTTTTTCTGTCTTTTCCGCCCCATCCCTGACAGGGGAAGCACTGTTCTTTCTGTGCTCCTTGTTTCTGTTTGAAGCAGTCATAGAAAAAGTGACAATTAGGAAATAAAGAACCTTCAGTATCTGCTTTGGCAGGGGCAGCACATCCCACTGCCGAGCAGTGCCGAGTCAAACCAGCGACTGCCTGCTTGGGTTCAGACAGAGATATTACTGCCTTATATTCTTGGATCTGCCCGAGATGGCATGGTGCACTGCCACACTGCAGAACGAGTAATAATCCAACATTAAAGTCAAGGAATACGCATTTATAGTATTCCTGCAAGGAGCAGGGAGTTGGACTCAATGATCCTTATGGGTCCCTTCCAACTTGAGATATTCTATGATTCTATGATTTCAGGACACTCAATTGCAATTTGGAAAATAATGCTGATTAGAAGCAAATGGCAAGGCCAGATAACTTATTATTTGGGAGATCAAGTAACCATCTGGGGCAGGGTAACAGATACAAACTTTGGCCTTCCCAGATTATGGTTCTCTGCCAAAATGATTAAAGGTTGCTAAGCAGTGTCAGTGTATTTCCTCCAAATTGAAGGAGTGTAACAAAAGCAAATGAGTTCACTGCAGTTGAACTGAACTTATATCAAGCCTAAAGATACATAATTGTTGCTAATGATGATCTCTGTTCCTCAAAGCATGCCAGGCACCTGAAAGATTTAATGAAAGCCAAGATCCTTTCTTCATGTCATTTATAGTGCAGAAATCTTCTGGATCAGCCAAGGTGAACCTGCAACCCCCTCTCCAGGTCTTGTCTGGTTGTTGTAAGGCCCTGTGTTCAGGTGCAGGGCTGTTGTTAAATGCTGCCTCAAGCCCCCTTTTCCTTCCCTTCCAAATCCAGAGAAAATGAAACCCAATCTGAGATCGTCCTGTGACTTCTACTTCCTCCACCCCAAATGATAAAATGGAAAATCTTATCAAAGCACAACTTTATGAAAGGGAACGCAGACAAAGAGAGCGGGAAGAAAGAGAAGATAACATTCTAAACCATGAAAAAAGCCTCATTTTCCCAAGGATCCCACACGATAGCCTTTTTCTCATTGTTTTTATAAGCCAGCAACCAGCCCCTTCCTGTCAACTCATCACCTTCACATTTTGGTGGGACCTCCACCCCCTTGCCCAGAGGAGGGTGCTGGGTCTGAAGGTCCCCCGGGAGCTCCTGCTCTCTGCTAGTCCCTCCCATCCCTGCTGGACACCTCTCTCGCCTCCACAGGACACTCTCTGCTGCCTCCAAAGGATCACAAGCCTGGAGAGAACCCAAAACCCAGGATTTGCCACAAAAGGGGGCATTTCCCAAAGAGGCTCTTGGGACTATGGTAGAGTGACCAAAGGAGTCTAGGACTGCACATGGAGGCGACATGGCAAAACAGGGTTGTAGTAGCTGACAGAGGGTCCAGGATAATAGACAAGGACCTGAAATTGTCCCCTGTCACCACTTGCAGGGACACAAAAAGGAGTCTGAGGTGCTCAGCAGGAAACTATCAGTGTCACAGGGACCATCAATGCTTGCTGGAGGTTCACCTGCCCCCTCCGGGTGAGGACCGGCCGGCAGCGGAGACGTTGAGTAACACGGGGCTGGTGCGCGCTCCTTCGCTGCAGCCAGCTCCGTGCAGTTCATCTTTCCAGATTTCCTAGTATTTGTTCTCTTGTTCTGGAAAGAGGAGAGAGCTGCAAGAGGCCCATCTCACAGGGATGTTTAGAGAAAGGAAAGTCCATTGTGTGAAAGAATTTGGTATTTCAGGGTTTGTTTTCCTTCTGACACAGAACAAACTACCACCATGTCAAAACCCTCCATAAGGCAAAACAGAACAAAAAACCCAAAAAAAACAACAAAGAGTGGCGTTCAGTTTGGACATGGTCTGTGGAAGTGTTTCTCTTTGCTTTTTGGCTTTTCGATCTTAGGATACCTACTACTGCAGCTATTTCAGGAAAAGAGGGGGGAAAAAAAAAAAGGGAAAACAAAGTCCATACCAGAGCAGAGAAAGGGAGCCTTTCTGTGTGCCAGGGTCCAGCCCCGCCTCAGTGGGTTTGCTGTGCGGTGGCACCGGGATCAAAGCGGCTCCCCTCTCTCTGCCCTAGGTGGGAAGCAGAGCTGCAGAGGAGACTCTGAGTCTTAAGTGGGAAGACCAGGGAGCGGGCAGCGCAGAGACTCTGCAAGAGACCAGCAGAGTTATTTTGCACCAGCTTTCCTCGAGCAGAAGGACTCCTGCAAAGCAGTCAAGAAATTTTAGAAAGGTTGGACATAAGGGTTGGCTCCCAGCAACAAAACTGGGGGAAAGTCGCTGATCTGTGCGGTGCTTTGGGTCAGACCCTGTGCTCGTCCCTCATGTCCAGAGCTCCCAGCCCAGCTTTCCCAGCCTCCTTGATGGCCCTGGATGGGCTCGAGTCTCTCCTCATGCTTTCAGCCCCTGGGATGGTGATGTTTTGTGCTTGGATGAGTTTTCCCCCGTGGGGCAATCCAGGGTGCCGATGCCTTCAGCGGCAGCAGAGAGCAGCTCGCCACCACCTCTCTCCACAAGCGTTTTCCGAGCGGTTGGCATGGCGCCCGGCTGCCTTTCACTGCTGCCTTTTCATTCGCGTTAATTCACTGCGTTTCCTTTCTTGCTCCTTGCGAGGAACAGAGGGAGAGCTTGTTCCAGCAGACGGGCCCCATCCGCTCCACCCGGCTCTGCTGGAGCGAGGGCTGGAAAAGAGGGATGGAGGCGAAGGGGTATCTCCCACCCCTCCGGGGCCCCGCGTGCCGCCTGCGTGCTGCTTCCCAGCAAATACGGTAAGCGTTCAGCCTAAAAATGTAAGTCTGATCTCATGACACAGGGTGGCCCTGCATTCCTCACCTCTGACATAACCCGCTGGGAGTGTGCTCCGCAGAAAAACACAAACAAGATGTACTCGCGGGCTGGCGGTGGGGGCCAGGCGGCTGGCAGATGTGCTCCAGAGCCCCCACGCAGCCCCCCGGGTGCCGCAGCCCCGCTCCGGCACAGCCCGTCCCCTCCCGGGGAGAGCAAAACCGCAGCCCTTGCTGCGAGGGCAGAGCTGTCCATCGCCTCTTGCGCCAGGCGATGCAGGGGTGCGTGCCCCGGTCTCCCCCCAGCCCCACGCCCCAGGAAGGGGGGCGGTGGGAAGGTAACTTGCTGCGGTTCAGTATTACCCAGGGAGGCAGCTGAGCTCCCCTGGGATTTTGCTTGGCGAATGCCTGAGGGCGTTTTTAAGGCCCTGCGGCGCTTTTGTGGTTTGTTGGTGGTTGTTATTTTTTGCCTTGTTTTTGTTTCTTTCTGCATCTGAGTCTCTCTGGGACGGGCTCTGCTCTGGGTCTGCCGCGGCCGTGGCTGGTGCAACTGCTCTGGCACCGGCTTGCTGTCCCCGTTAGCCTCCCGCTCCTGCCAGCAGCTCCACGGCGATGCTGACAGCCCCGTGTGCTCTGCGTGCATCGTGCCCAGGTGCAAGCTGTGCCCCACAGAGCTTGGCACCCGAAACCTTGGGTGTCGCAGGGCAGTGGTTGTTCCCTGTACCCAGACGGGGCACTGGGATTAAATGATTTTCCAGGGATCGTGGAGAGAATCAGGGCAAGGTAATGATCCCAGTTCCCACTGCCATAAACACGAGGCTGTTTCCTCCCAGCCAAACCCTCTTGCAAGTACAGCCTTGTCCTGAGCAGGGGGGGCAGATCCTGCTCAGCACGGAGCTGACCTCCCATCTCACCCGGCCACACAGCACCACTTGTTTACTTTCTTTTGCAAATACCCTAAACCTTGACAACGACCTATTTTCCCTTCTGTTGCGCAAAGCTGCTTTCCTAGAAAGAGACTTTGTAACACACAGTCCAACCAGCCCTTCGTGTATGTAAAAGCAAACTTTAAATGACCAGCAGGTTTAGCTTAGCTCAAACACACCCAAAACCTACATGCAGATGAGTTGGAAGACTTGGTCAGATGCTACCTGAAACTACCCTGTGAGACTGCCAGCCCAGTTTGCATAGGAATCAGATAAGCAGTAAGTCAGCTTTCAAGTCCACTCCTCAAACTAACTTTTTCTTATTAGCGCTTTTCATCTGTCTGCTCCTGCTCCAGCATTCAACAAAGCTAGGAGAAAGCTTTTCTTTTCTCCAGACATTTCTCCTCTGTTTCTGTCCTTACCTTTCGCTGTCAGTGAAAACATCTGATTTTCTTTTTTTAATTTCACATTTTTAAAAAGGGAATTAAAAAAAAAAAAAATTCTCCCCTTTCCTCCACAATACTTACAAGTTTTCAGGATTACTACTCCTCTGGCAGAGGATGGTCTGGAAGAGAAAACAAGACAAACAATGGTAACAAGAGAAACAATGGTTCCAATTTGCTTCTTCAGAGCACACAACTTTTTTTGATCCCAGAGCAGAAGGAGAATGCCTTTGCTCATGGGTCCAAGCCTCTTTTCAGCCACCCCTTCACCTTGGGGCTCTCCATCCAGGGGGGTGCTCTGGCCATACTCAAGCTGTTGGTGGCATGGGGTTCATTCACCTTCTCCCCACACTGGTGATCTCATACAGCTCCTGCTACGATTTCTCCATCTCTCATCTACAGCCCAGCTTTTTAAGTTAACCCAAAGTCAGTGCTGGTTTATTTTAACGTGCCAGGCTGTAACCTGAAGCTAGAGACAGAAATTCAGCCTAACAAGTTCCCCTTGGCCAGCTGAGAGCACAGGGTAGAGATTAATCCAACAGCAGCAGATGGTCTGGGTTGAACGCTTGCTGCTTGCCCTTGGCTGCTCTTTCCCATCCCTTCGGCACCTGCAGCCTGGCTTGGCATCTAACCGTGCTCTCACCTGGACAGACAAGCTGCTGTATGTGAAAACAAAATGCACAACTTGAAGCCTGATGTGCCGGGGACAGGGTCTGTTTGTGAAGCAGCTCGTGCGCCCACCAACACCTACACATGTGCACACAGGCATTTTCCAGCAGTTGAAGTCATCAGACTTCAAATCACTGCCAGTGGCTCCTAAAGTCTCAGTTATCTTGACCATGCAGGACAAGGATGCTGGTGAGAACTCAGTTTAAGCTGGAGAGGCTCTTCTCCAGGTCTTATCCCCAGTTCAAACCAGCCTGAGATGATACAGTGAGTGGAGATACTGGGGTAGGTAACAGACTGCCTTGCTCCTTGGGAAGCCACATGACTGGTGTTTAGAGGAATGAGTGATCACATAAGTGACCTGGTCTTCCCTGGATGTAAGACGTCAGGTTGACCCTCTGGATGGGTTCTTGTGCCCAAAAAATAGTAAATCTCCTTTTCTCTCTCCCTCTCCCTCCCCTCTCTACCTGCCTGCCTGTTTGCACAAACCTTGTAGGCTTTGGCTCTCCAGGACTGCAAAGGTACCATCAAACGTGGTCAGAAACAATCACCTGGTCCACAAGAGGTGAACAGGAAGCAGACAGAGAAATAGCTTGATCACATCTGCCTGATTTCCTGCCAAAAATGCTAGGGACTACTGGGATGGATGTTAAAAAGCCAGCACCCTCCCAAGGTGCTGAGGAATACTTCGAGTACTTGAGTACCTGTAACAGTCTATGGCAAACCCCCAATTTTCCATGCTTCTACACCAACATGGGCACTGTGGAGGCAGCTAGAAAGTCAGCATGAGTAAAAGACATAATTTTAATTTACCTGGAGAGGTGTAAATCAGATGAGGAGGTGGTGAACATTTCTTCCTGCTGTGGACCTGATAGGACAGTCTATGGGCCATTTAGGAGCTATGAGGAAAGCTTTCCCTGGTGTGAGGGTCATGTAAGACTGACATAAGCCCTGGCATGAAGGTTGGAAATAAAATAGGGACATAACAAGCAGAATGCTGAGCTACAAGAGCAATGCAGATCAGAGCAGGTCCCAGACATTCTTGTAAGTGTTCCTATCCTGGCTTCTGGATCCACGTTAAGAGAGGTGCAAAGCTGGGCTATGGCACTTTCACCCCAATATCAGCTGGAGACACTGAAGAGGAGCAGCCTGGAGGGTAGCCAGATGCCTGTCACAGACGAAAAGGCCACTAAAAAGGCCACATGCAAGAGAGCTGCAAGTATTGCACTTAAAGGTCTAGTGGATATAAGTGCACTAAGGGGCTGTACGGATCCCCTCTTCCATCTCTGCTGGAATGAAAGGGAACAACAAATTTCATGAGTAGTTCTGAAAAGGATCACGTGGGGTTTTTCCTTTACTAAAGGCAAAACTTGGAGAGGGTCACCAAGGCATGGTGACTTCCCTGATGCCTCCTGCCTGGCCTAGCAGAGCTGCCCTGCTCCTCCAATCCTCATCCTCCAGCCCCGGACCCAGGCGGAGGGTCTCACACATGGCTGGAGAAGATGTAATGTGCTTGGAGGAGGGAGCAGCCTAAAAGATGGGTTTGTAGGAATCGTTTGACCTATTTCATCTGACTCCTTTGGGGTGAGATGAGCTGTGCCCTAAAAGGGTTATCCCTGGCTGTAAGGGGTGCATGGGATGAGTAACCCAGGGATTGCAGCTGTGGCCATCTGACTTTGTGAGCTTCCAAGCTGATGGCCTGGTGGAGCATCAGGCAGCCCATGGCAGCACCCCTCAGCATCAGGCCACTTCTGCAGGCCCCTAAGAGCTGAGACAGTCACAGAATCATAGAATAGTTTGTGTTGGAAGGGACCTTTAAAGGTCGTCTAGTCCAACCCCCCTACAATGAGCAGGGACATCTTCAAGTACATCAGGTTGCTCAAAACCCCATCCAACCTGACCTTGAATGTTTCCAGGGATGGGGCCTCCACTACCTCTCTGGGCAACCTGTTCCAGTGCTTCACCACCCTCATTGTAAAACATTTCTTCCTTATATCTAGTCTAAATCTACCCACTTTTAGTTTAAAGCCATTACACCTTGTCCTATCACTACATGCCCTTGTGAAAAGTCCCTCTCCAGCTTTCTTGTAGGCCCCATCAGGTACTGGAAGGCCGCACTAAGGTCTCCCTGCAGCCTTCTCTAGGCTGGACAACCCCAACTCTCTCAGCCTTTCTTCATAGGAGAGGAGTTCCATCCCTCTGATCATTTTTGTGGCCCTCCTCTGGACCCTCTCCAACAGGTCCGTGTCTTTCCTGTGCTGAGGGCCCCAGAGCTGGATGCAGGGCTCCAGGTGGGTTCTCACCAGAGGGGAGTAGAGGGGCAGAATCCCCTCCCTCGAACTGCTGGCCATGCTGCTTTTGATGTGTGGCCAGCTCTTGACTGTCTCTGTGTTCAAGAAGGTGCAATAGACTCCTTATATTTTTACATAGGGACCCAGAGGAAAATGCCACCATCCTGCCTGGGTCCTAGTGGCAGGACACAAAACCACTTTCAGTGTCCACCAGTTTTCCCCTGTGAAACTCTTTCCTGAAAAAATAACATGATCCCTATGTTAACTACATAAGCCCTGCCTGGAAAACGCAAGGAATAAAGGGTCCTTGACTGGAGCTATTCTTTGAGCTTCAGTAGCCCTGCAAATAAGTCTCCTAGGTTTGCAGTCATGTTTTGAATGTGGCATTAGGCTGAGATGATAAGAAATACAAATGGTCTTCAAGAGAGTGTTACCCAGTCACAGTATTTTATTTTTTGCCTGCTTCTAAATGTGCATTGAATGCAAATAAGTAAGGAGCTGGCTGGTGGGCTGATGTCTGTGCTTGCTTATACAGGGATTATTGGGCACCTGGGATTTTCAGTGTCACGACACTGATAGGGATAACAGATACTCAGCATCTTTGGGGATCTTGGCTGTGAGCAGAATCAAGCCCCTCAGCCCTTGGCAATGGACTGCTTCAGCGTCCCCATCACATGCTGAAATAAAGCATCTCTACAGTCAGTCAGCTCTACCGCAGTGGTATCTATTTTTTGTAGTTGATGAGCTGTATATGGTACTGTTGCCCATAATGATGAACAGTCGGTCCCAGCAGTCCATCTGCAGAGACAGGAGCTAAAATTTGGGTGCTATGAACAGACCAGGGCTGGGATGTTGGCAGGTACCTTTACCACTGAGACAGCACTAATCCATTTCCAATTTCACTGGTTTTCTCCACTTTAAAGCTGAAACCCTTGGAGTCAGCAAGTAGGGGAACGGCAATGCTAGAACTGAAAAAAAAAAAAATTAAAAAAGGAAAGAAAAAAACTTTTTTGGGGCACCCAAAAGGCACAGCAACCAGAGGGAAATAAACCACGTCCCAGGGTTATTATCTTGCTGTAATTCCGTGCACAGCTACAGGATAAATAGCCTATTCCTGGAATTGCTCTTTCCATGGTTGCATTTATGGGCTTAGATTTAAGGTCAGATTACCTGACTTAAGAAATTGAGGAGTATCAGCTGATCCACGGTAACTAACCAAGTTCATGCAGGAGTAATGCTGTGCCTCCTAACCTTCTGCCTGAGTTTCTGAAATCATCTCCCTTAAACCAGTAATTCTCAAACCCCAATGCCTGGGCTGTGACCCAACGGTATAAGGAGCATCCTAAAAGACAGCCCCCAAAATATTCAGGCATAAATATAAATATTCAGGAATAGTGTAGCCAGCAGAAGCAGGGAGGTGATTGTGCCCCTGTACTCGGCGCTGGTGAGGCCGCACCTGGAATACTGTGTCCAGTTTTGGGCCCCTCAGCACAAGAAAGACATTGAGGTGCAGGAGCATGTCCAGAGAAGGGCAACGAAGCTGGTGAAGGGTCTGGAGCACAGGCCTTATGAGGAGTGGCTGAGGGAGCTGGGGGTGTTTAGTCTGGAGAAGAGGAGGCTGAGGGGAGACCTTATCGCTCTCTACAACTCCCTGAAAGGAGGCTGTAGTGAGGTGGGTGTTGGTCTCTTCTCCCAAGTAGTTAGTGATAGAACGAGAGGAAATGGGCTTAAGCTGCACCAGGGGAGGTTTAGGTTGGAAATTAGGAAAAATTTCTTCACGGAAAGGGTGGTCAAGCGTTGTAACAGGCTGCCCAGAGAGGTGGTGGAGTCACCATCCCTGGAAGTGTTCAAAAACCAGGTAGATGTGGCACTTTGGGACATGGTTTAGTCTAGTCTACCCTTGATTGGCTTAGAGTAGACTTGGTAGTGTAGGTTATTTGTTAGGTTAATTGGACTGGATGATCTTAAAGGTCTTTTCCAACCTAAACGATTCTATGATTCTATAAGCTAAAAACCTATGCTTGGTCTCCATACCAAGCCTGACGTTTCCTTTCACATTCACTTCAAGGGTGCGAGAGGGAAAACACAGCCCTGTCTGTAGTTGCTGCTGGACAGAAAAGTCCCATTACTGCCTCCTCCATCAGGCAGGAAGGACCTTCAGATTGACGCTGGAAGGTCACATATTTCATTGCTATCGTGTTTTCCATGAAATGGCAGTCCGGTGCTTCCCAAGAGTGAGGACCCAGCCCCTCTGGGCTCACTTAGGAGGTGTCACGGACTGTCTGCCATCTGCAGGTTTCTCTCATGAGGAGAAGCAGCTGGCAAGTTTCTGGTCCTCATACCACTCATGTGTTTTGAAATCTATTCAGCTTTACTACAGAGCAGGAAACCAGCACAGCATCATGAGTCCAGGATGAAAATAGTGGCACTGCAAAGGTCTGGCATTTTTAATTTTTCTCTCCGATTTCCTTTTTCTAAACCCAAAAGTGATGATGATTGGGGTTTTTTCTCCCTAAGCTTTTTTCAGAGCAGTAGGCATGCAGGAATGCGGATGGAATTCAATGAGGTTTGTGCTGTTAGTTGATCCAGGAAAGGACTGATGTGGATAGCAAGGCAATTTTCAAGATAAGCAAGGAGAATTGCATGGATGGTATCATTGTGTTCAAATAGTAATTTGGTTTCTAAGCCTCCTATAAAGTGCTAAAATACTACCCCAGCCATCAGAGGACCTGGGATGTATGATGCAGAGGAGACCTGGAGCCAGCAATCCTGACACCCTCAGCTCGGTTGTGCCACATGTGACGTAGGAGGCTGGAAAACCTCAGGTAATCACTTGGACCACATTCAAACCACTTCCTATGGAGTCTGATAAAGCCTTAAACATCAGTGGCACTGGGGGACGGGCGCGAGCGGTATCATCCAAACCAGCGACAGACGCAGCGTGCTCTGCAGCCAGTACGGAGCTGCACGACCCTGTTCAAACAACCCTTAGATGGTGTTTTCATTTCTTCCCACTGATGGTGTACAGAACTAGGGGTCTGGCAGTCCTGGAAATGCAAAGTCCTGAAGTAACTGTGGCTTTCATGATAACGGTAGGTACCCAAGTCTGGAATGAGCTCCACAGCTGGCAGTTTGAGGAGAACCCTTGGTTTTACAGTGCTGTATCTGGTGGGCAAATTTCTCACAGCCCTACATGATGACCAGTTCTCCCTGATGTTTTCAGCTGGAAAACCGCAAAGAACAAAGCCTCACAGTGCAACAACCTAAGCCATTTGCTACAAAATAAAGCAATTAAGGACCGGAAACACTTTCCAAACAAAGTGCTACACAGACATGACTATGTTGTTCATTTTGTCTGGACCTGAGCCCAGGGCCTGTGACTAGACCGGTCGTATACCCACACCTTCAAAGCCAGAGCCTGGCCTGCACTCGTGTTCTCCTATCGCAGGGTGAGAGCTTTCCTGGAGCCACTGAAAGAGCCTGAACACTTTCTTCTGTAATCTGTCATGACTGTCAGGATGCCAAGAGACATGCCAGACCTAGACCCTGGGCCAAAATAGCTATGTAGACATGCCCAGAAAGGAGAGCTGGCACAAGATATTGTATAAAGTGAGATATGTGAAGCCGCAGGCAAATAGTTTGGTAATCACACGGGTAGGTTAGGCTTGGCAGAGGGCAGAGCACGTCTGCTCATCAAGAAAGGAAGAGGCAAAACTTTATCAGCTTGGAAGAGGGTTGGAGTCCTTCTTAGTCAGAACTCAGGAGAGCTTCAAGGGGTTAAACAGAAAGAATTGCCCCAGAAAGGTTGAGGTGAAGGACTCCATGATGTCCCAGTGAGGCCACAAACACCTCTTCAGAAGAGGTTTTCCCAGAAAAAAAGATTCTGATAATGAATCCCATTTCATGATAAGATTCAGGAGTGACTGGAGGAAGGAGCATGCACCTTGCTCAACGTTTGTGCAGCGGGATCCTCCACATGTCTCTTCACCTCAGTGTTGACCTGGAAAGTTAAACCTCAAAGGATGGGAGAGGACAATTCAGTCCCCGCAGTTGGGGGTAACAATGGCACAGTGAGTCAGCGAAGCAGACCACAGACACAGTGCACAAAAGCGTTGCACCTAATTAGCTCAGGCAAGATGGGCATATATTCCCAAAGAGGTTGTTACCGGTGCTCACGGCCATCCAGTCCCCTGCTGAACACTTTTGATCAAAGTCTTTCCAAGCTGATCTATTTTCAGCCCAACCCACTCAATACCTTGATTGCTACACAGCTCTTTTAGCTGCTCTTAGGTAAACATGCTGTCGCTCCTTGGCATTTTGCCTCGCTAAGCCCAAAAATACAAGTGGCACAGAAAATAAGAGAAGCTGTTCTCCTTCGCCAGGAAAAATTATGCTATTTCTGAAATAAACTGTTTTTAATACACCTCACTGGCCATGCACGTATACAGATATGTATAAATATACTTGAATAGGAGGTCCAGCTCTTGGCATCATATATGCCTGTATGGAGACAGAAACAGAAAGGGGATTATGTACATATAAACTGGACACACCTTCGGTCCACTCTGTGTCTGAATGCATGGTTATGCTCAGATATCAGGGTTTGACTCCCATTAAAGCAGGTTCACATGTACTGGTCCAAGCTCAAACCAGTGCATTATGGTCTGTTCTGCAGAGCTGCTTCTGCTGTGGCTGTCCTTTAGGGAGGGTAACCACCATGATGCCCATGCTGGGATGTGCTTTGCAAACCACAGTGCAAAGGGACTCTGGGGACCCCTCTGAGCTAAAGAGCCATAACTTCACTGCTGGTGGCTGTGCATGCCCCATCAGTGTTGTCCATTCCTGGCTCTCATCCTTGGTTCTCCATGGGCTGAGGTGGCCCCACGCGAGATGAAGCACTGCACAGGGAGCATTTCATGGGTCCTCCCTCAGTCAGCGTCCCTGGGGCTGAACCAGAGCAGGCTTGAGCAGATCAAAATCAGAGCTCAATCCACAGCAGACCTTATTTTTGAGGAATGACAGTGACACTGGCCAGATCTTGAAGTCACATTTTCTGTTTTTCCCTTAGTAAGTAAACACATAGAAGTCAACAACAGATGGAGCATCACATGGAGTTATGCAGGTCAGCACAGATTTCAGAGACCCTGTGAGTCTGAAGAAGAAATAATTTGGAGGGGGGAGCAGCTGGGAGATTATGCTGAGATTGAGAAAGCAAGCAAAAAATACTGGCGTCAACTGCCTCTTCTGTGATATTCAGCTGAAAGTTTTGGTTTTGCGGAAGAAGACAAAGATGGGCAGATAACAAAGCAAGCCAACAGCTCCTGGGTAGGAAATTTTTTTTGTTTTTTTCTTTAGCTGAAGAATAGAGAATGCAAGCAAAAAGGTGTTAAGCTGATAATGAAACGGGCAGGGGTGAAGCAGGCAAATGCAAAACAAGACGAGATTCTGTGTGACAGGAGCAGGCTGAAGCAATGCGACAGAGAAGGAGAGCTTTTTCAGTAGTTTGTATAGTACTGCGGGGAGTCTGGGGTGACAAACGAGGTATTCAGGCAAGTGGAGTGCTGCAGTAATGGGCTGTTATGTGTGGAGGAAGACAGAAGGGAGGAGAGGGAGCAGAGGACACCTATTAATAAAAACCCCACATTCCATTTAAGATTTATTGATAGCTCAGAGCCAGAGAGTCTCTCATGCGTTTGCATCTTTAAGCTAACATTGCCCAAGAGTGGGTAGTGGCGGGGATCTGTTATGAGCCATTGAATTCAAGTGGAGAAGAGCTCCAGCCTTTAATATGCAGAAATGAAAAGACTTTGGTTAATAAAGATTTCAGTCTGAGAAACCTGCGCTGTAATAGCAGAATAGCATTAGTGCTCCTAAAAACACAGCTGGTCATTTTTGAACACGCAATATCATGCATCGAAGATGAAATCACTCAGTTGAGGACCTCAGTATGGTGCCTATGGATGAATTCAATGCTGAACAAAAAATTAATGGTTGCCTTGGGACCAGTGTTCACTATCTAGTGACATTCAAAGAAAGGACAGTCCCATCTGGTCGTGGGGAGAGCTGTGACAGTGCAAAAAGAAAGTGATCTGCATGGACAGACAGCAGGCCATGAGCTCACCCCAAAGGAGGGCCAGAAGGCACTGGTTTCATCTTGGAGGTGGAGGGCTGAGTCAATACAGGAGGGATGCAGAGGTTGCTTCCACTCAGGGTGTTAATGAAACAGGTACTGCAAAGTTCCCGTTAAAAACAATGCTGGGGAGCTGGGGATGGTGAGTCACCAAAATAATCTGAGCTGGAGGAAATTATCACAGGGAGAGGATCCACAAACACAAGCTAAAATTGGGAGTGGGCTTGGTTACAGCTGAGGGTCACCTGCAAGGGGAGAAGATACAGGATATGGGGCTGCCTAATCTAGAGGAGAAAAATGTGACACTAGCAGAGAGCTGGAAAGCTGAGCTCCAGGCGAATTTGTATTAGAAAGGAGGCAGGTTTTTTTAACAGGGGTGGTGACAAATGATTAGGACACACTTAAAGGACAGCAGTATATGCTCTCCCACACCAAACCTTGTGTGCAGCTAGCAG
>NW_027461310.1:0-55121 GCF_030463565.1 Pelecanus crispus
TTCCACGGCACCACAGAGACTGGGGCTGCGGTCGCACCTGTGCTACCTATGCCCCGACGTATGAGGCACGCTCGGCGGCGTTTTTTGCCCGAACCCGGCATGGAGCTTGCGAACGTCCGGGGATTTCTCCCACGCCAAAGAGGCCACCCCCCAAAACTATAGCCAGCCCTCGGCCCCCACTGCCGCCGCTTCCACGGCACCACAGAGACTGGGGCTGCGGTCGCACCTGTGCTGCCTATGCCCCGACGTATGAGGCACGCTCGGCGGCATTTTTTTGCCCGAACCCGGCACGTGGCTTGCGAACGTCCGGGAATTTCTCCCACACCAACGAGGCCACCCCCCAAAGCTGTGGCCAGCCCTGTGCCCCCACTGCCGCCGCTTCCACGGCACCACAGAGGACTGGGGCTGCGGTCTCACCTGTGCTACCTATGCCCCGACGTACGAGGCACGCTCGGCAGCGTTTTTTTGCCCGAACCCGGCACGGGGCTTGCGAACGTCCGGGGATTTCTCCCACGCCAAAGAGCCCAGCCCCCAAAGCTGTGGCCAGCCCTCGGCCCCCACTGCCGCCGCTTCCACGGCACCACAGAGACTGGGGCTGCGGTCTCACTGTGCTACCTATGCCCCGACGTATGAGGCACGCTCGGCGGCGTTTTTTGCCCGAACCCGGCATGGAGCTTGCGAACGTCCGGGGATTTCTCCCACGCCAAAGAGCCCACCCCCCAAAACTATAGCCAGCCCTGTGCCCCCACTGCCGCCGCTTCCACGGCACCACAGAGACTGGGGCTGCGGTCCTCACCTGTGCTGCCTATGCCCCGACGTACGAGGCACGCTCGGCGGCGTTTTTTTGCCCGAACCCGGCACGGGGCTTGCGAACGTCCAGGGATTTCTCCCACGCCAAAGAGCCCACCCCCCAAAACTATAGCCAGCCCTGTGCCCCCACTGCCGCCGCTTCCACGGCACCACAGAGACTGGGGCTGCGGTCTCACCTGTGCTGCCTATGCCCCGACGTACGAGGCACGCTCGGCGGCGTTTTTTGCCCGAACCCGGCACGGGGCTTGTGAACGTCCGGGAATTTCTCCCACACCAAAGAGCCCAGCCCCAAAACTATATCCAGCCCTCGGCCCCCACTGCCGCCGCTTCCACGGCACCACAGAGACTGGGGCTGTGGTCTCACCTGTGCTACCTATGCCCCGACGTATGAGGCACGCTCGGCGGCGTTTTTTGCCCGAACCCGGCACGGGGCTTGCGAACGTCCGGGGATTTCTCCCACGCCAAAGATCCCACCCCCCAAAACTATAGCCAGCCCTCGGCCCCCACTGCCGCCGCTTCCACGGCACCACAGAGACTGGGGCTGCGGTCTCACCTGTGCTGCCTATGCCCCGACGTACGAGGCACGCTCGGCGGCGTTTTTTGCCCGAACCCGGCACGGGGCTTGCGAACGTCCGGGGATTTCTCCCACGCCAAAGAGCCCAGCCCCCAAAGCTGTGGCCAGCCCTCGGCCCCCACTGCCGCCGCTTCCACGGCACCACAGAGACTGGGGCTGCGGTCTCACCTGTGCTGCCTATGCCCCGACGTACGAGGCACGCTCGGCGGCGTTTTTTGCCCGAATCCGGCTCGGGGCTTGCGAACGTCCGGGGATTTCTCCCACGCCAAAGAGGCCACCCCCCAAAACTATAGGCAGCCCTCGGCCCCCACTGCCGCCGCTTCCACGGCACCACAGAGACTGGGGCTGCGGTCTCACCTGTGCTACCTATGCCCCGACGTATGAGGCACGCTCGGCGGCGTTTTTTTGCCCGAACCCGGCACGGGGCTTGCGAACGTCCGGGGATTTCTCCAACGCCAAAGAGCCCAGCCCCCAAAGCTGTGGCCAGCCCTGTGCACCCACTGCCGCCGCTTCCACGGCACCACAGAGACTGGGGCTGCGGTCTCACCTGTGCTACCTATGCCCCGACGTACGAGGCACGCTCGGCGGCGTTTTTTGCCTGAACCCGGCTCGGGGCTTGCGAACGTCCGGGGATTTCTCCCACACCAAAGAGCCCAGCCCCCAAAACTATAGGCAGCCCTGTGCACCCACTGCCGCCGCTTCCACGGCACCACAGAGACTGGGGCTGCGGTCTCACCTGTGCTACCTATGCCGCGACGTACGAGGCACGCTCGGCGGCGTTTTTTGCCCGAACCCGGCTCGGGGCTTGCGAACGTCCGGGGATTTCTCCCACGCCAAAGAGCCCAGCCCCCCAAAACTATATCCAGCCCTCGGCCCCCACTGCCGCCGCTTCCACGGCACCACAGAGGCTGGGGCTGCGGTCTCACCTGTGCTGCCTATGCCCCGACGTACGAGGCACGCTCGGCAGCGTTTTTTGCCCGAACCTGGCTCGAGGCTTGCGAACGTCCGGGGATTTCTCCCACGCCAAAGATCCCACCCCCCAAAACTAGAGCCAGCCCTGTGCACCCACTGCCGCCGCTTCCACGGCACCACAGAGACTGGGGCTGCGGTCTCACCTGTGCTGCCTATGCCCCGACGTACGAGGCACGCTCGGCGGCGTTTTTTGCCCGAACCCGGCTCGGGGCTTGCGAACGTCCGGGGATTTCTCCCACGCCAAAGAGGCCACCCCCCAAAACTATAGGCAGCCCTGTGCACCCACTGCCGCCGCTTCCACGGCACCACAGAGACTGGGGCTGCGGTCGCACCTGTGCTGCCTATGCCCCGACGTACGAGGCACGCTCGGCGGCGTTTTTTGCCCGAACCCGGCACGGGGCTTGCGAACGTCCGGGAATTTCTCCCACACCAAAGAGCCCAGCCCCCAAAACTATAGCCAGCCCTCGGCCCCCCACTGCCGCCGCTTCCACGGCACCACAGAGACTGGGGCTGCGGTCGCACCTGTGCTACCTATGCCCCGACGTATGAGGCACGCTCGGCGGCATTTTTTGCCCGAACCCGGCACGGGGCTTGCGAACGTCCGGGGATTTCTCCCACACCAACGAGGCCACCCCCCAAAGCTGTGGCCAGCCCTGTGCCCCCACTGCCGCCGCTTCCACGGCACCACAGAGACTGGGGCTGCGGTCTCACCTGTGCTACCTATGCCCCGACGTACGAGGCACGCTCGGCGGCGTTTTTTGCCCGAACCCGGCACGGGGCTTGCGAACGTCCGGGGATTTCTCCCACGCCAAAGAGCCCAGCCCCCAAAACTATAGCCAGCCCTCGGCCCCCACTGCCGCCGCTTCCACGGCACCACAGAGACTGGGGCTGCGGTCTCACTGTGCTACCTATGCCCCGACGTATGAGGCACGCTCGGCGGCGTTTTTTGCCCAAACCCGGCACGGAGCTTGCGAATGTCCGGGGATTTTTCCCACACCAAAGAGCCTAGCCCCCAAAGCTGTAGCCAGCCCTGTGCCCCCACTGCCGCCGCTTCCACGGCACCACAGAGACTGGGGCTGCGGTCTCACCTGTGCTACCTATGCCCCGACGTACGAGGCACGCTCGGCGGCGTTTTTTGCCCGAACCCGGCACGGAGCTTGCGAACGTCCGGGGATTTCTCCCACGCCAAAGAGCCCACCCCCCAAAACTATAGCCAGCCCTGTGCCCCCACTGCCGCCGCTTCCACGGCACCACAGAGACTGGGGCTGCGGTCTCACCTGTGCTGCCTATGCCCCGACGTACGAGGCACGCTCGGCGGCGTTTTTTGCCCGAACCCGGCACGGGGCTTGCGAACGTCCGGGGATTTCTCCCACACCAAAGAGCCCAGCCCCCAAAACTATAGCCAGCCCTGTGCCCCCACTGCCGCCGCTTCCACGGCACCACAGAGACTGGGGCTGCGGGTCTCACCTGTGCTGCCTATGCCCCGACGTACGACGCACGCTCGGCGGCGTTTTTTGCCCGAACCCGGCACGGGGCTTGCGAACGTCCGGGGATTTCTCCCACGCCAAAGAGCCCAGCCCCCAAAACTATAGCCAGCCCTCGGCCCCCACTGCCGCCGCTTCCACGGCACCACAGAGACTGGGGCTTGCGGTCGCACCTGTGCTGCCTATGCCCCAACGTACGAGGCACGCTCGGAGGCGTTTTTTGCCCGAACCCGGCACGGGGCTTGCGAACGTCCGGGGATTTCTCCCACGCCAAAGAGCCCAGCCCCCAAAGCTGTGGCCAGCCCTGTGCACCCACTGCCGCCGCTTCCACGGCACCACAGAGACTGGGGCTGCGGTCGCACCTGTGCTGCCTATGCCCCGACGTACGAGGCACGCTCGGCGGCGTTTTTTTGCCCGAACCCGGCACGGGGCTTGCGAACGTCCGGGAATTTCTCCCACGCCAAAGAGGCCACCCCCCAAAACTATAGGCAGCCCGGTGCACCCACTGCCGCCGCTTCCACGGCACCACAGAGACTGGGGCTGCGGTCGCACCTGTGCTGCCTATGCCCCGACGTACGAGGCACGCTCGGCGGCGTTTTTTGCCCGAACCCGGCACGGGGCTTGCGAACGTCCGGGGATTTCTCCCACGCCAAAGAGGCCACCCCCCAAAACTATAGGCAGCCCTGTGCCCCCACTGCCGCCGCTTCCATGGCACCACAGAGACTGGGGCTGCGGTCTCACCTGTGCTACCTATGCCCCGACGTATAAGGCACGCTCGGCGGGCGTTTTTTGCCCGAACCCGGCACGGGGCTTGCGAACGTCCGGGGATTTCTCCCACACCAAAGAGCCCAGCCCCCCAAAGCTGTGGCCAGCCCTCGGCCCCCCACTGCCGCCGCTTCCACGGCACCACAGAGACTGGGGCTGCGGTCTCACCTGTGCTGCCTATGCCCCAACGTACGAGGCACGCTCGGCGGCGTTTTTTGCCCGAACCCGGCACGGGGCTTGCGAACGTCCGGGGATTTCTCCCACACCAAAGAGCCCAGCCCCCAAAGCTGTGGCCAGACCTGTGCACCCACTGCCGCCGCTTCCACGGCACCACTAAGACTGGGGCTGCGGTCTCACCTGTGCTGCCTATGCCCCGACGTACGAGGCACGCTCGGCGGCGTTTTTTGCCCGAACCCGGCACGGGGGCTTGCGAACGTCCGGGAATTTCTCCCACACCAAAGAGCCCAGCCCCCAAAACTATAGCCAGCCCTCGGCCCCCACTGCCGCCGCTTCCACGGCACCACAGAGACTGGGGCTGCGGTCGCACCTGTGCTACCTATGCCCCGACGTAATGAGGCACGCTCGGCGGCATTTTTTGCCCCGAACCCGGCACGTGGCTTGCGAACGTCCGGGGATTTCTCCCACACCAACGAGGCCACCCCTCAAAGCTGTGGCCAGCCCTGTGCCCCCACTGCCGCCGCTTCCACGGCACCACAGAGACTGGGGCTGCGGTCTCACCTGTGCTACCTATGCCCCGACGTACGAGGCACGCTCGGCAGCGTTTTTTGCCCGAACCCGGCACGGGGCTTGCGAACGTCCGGGGATTTCTCCCCACGCCAAAGAGCCCAGCCCCCAAAACTATAGCCAGCCCTCGGCCCCCACTGCCGCCGCTTCCACGGCACCACAGAGACTGGGGCTGCGGGTCTCACTGTGCTACCTATGCCCCGACGTATGAGGCACGCTCGGCGGCGTTTTTTGCCCGAACCCGGCATGGAGCTTGCGAACGTCCGGGGATTTCTCCCACGCCAAAGAGGCCACCCCCCAAAACTATAGCCAGCCCTCGGCCCCCACTGCCGCCGCTTCCACGGCACCACAGAGACTGGGGCTGCGGTCGCACCTGTGCTGCCTATGCCCCGACGTATGAGGCACGCTCGGCGGCATTTTTTTGCCCGAACCCGGCACGTGGCTTGCGAACGTCCGGGAATTTCTCCCACACCAACGAGGCCACCCCCCAAAGCTGTGGCCAGCCCTGTGCCCCCACTGCCGCCGCTTCCACGGCACCACAGAGACTGGGGCTGCGGTCTCACCTGTGCTACCTATGCCCCGACGTACGAGGCACGCTCGGCGGCGTTTTTTGCCCGAACCCGGCATGGAGCTTGCGAACGTCCGGGGATTTCTCCCACGCCAAAGAGCCCACCCCCCAAAACTATAGCCAGCCCTGTGCCCCCACTGCCGCCGCTTCCACGGCACCACAGAGACTGGGGCTGCGGTCTCACCTGTGCTGCCTATGCCCCGACGTACGAGGCACGCTCGGCGGCGTTTTTTGCCCGAACCCGGCACGGGGCTTGCGAACGTCCAGGGATTTCTCCCACGCCAAAGAGCCCACCCCCCAAAACTATAGCCAGCCCTGTGCCCCCACTGCCGCCGCTTCCACGGCACCACAGAGACTGGGGCTGCGGTCTCACCTGTGCTGCCTATGCCCCGACGTACGAGGCACGCTCGGCGGCGTTTTTTGCCCGAACCCGGCACGGGGGCTTGTGAACGTCCGGAATTTCTCCCACACCAAAGAGCCCAGCCCCCAAAACTATAGCCAGCCCTCGGCCCCCACTGCCGCCGCTTCCACGGCACCACAGAGACTGGGGCTGCGGTCTCACTGTGCTACCTATGCCCCGACGTATGAGGCACGCTCGGCGGCGTTTTTTGCCCGAACCCGGCATGGAGCTTGCGAACGTCCGGGGATTTCTCCCACGCCAAAGAGGCCACCCCCCCAAAACTATAGCCAGCCCTCGGCCCCCACTGCCGCCGCTTCCACGGCACCACAGAGACTGGGGCTGCGGTCGCACCTGTGCTGCCTATGCCCCGACGTATGAGGCACGCTCGGCGGCATTTTTTGCCCGAACCCGGCACGTGGCTTGCGAACGTCCGGGAATTTCTCCCACACCAACGAGGCCACCCCCCAAAGCTGTGGCCAGCCCTGTGCCCCCACTGCCGCCGCTTCCACGGCACCACAGAGACTGGGGCTGCGGTCTCACCTGTGCTACCTATGCCCCGACGTACGAGGCACGCTCGGCAGCGTTTTTTGCCCGAACCCGGCACGGGGCTTGCGAACGTCCGGGGATTTCTCCCACGCCAAAGAGCCCAGCCCCCAAAGCTGTGGCCAGCCCTCGGCCCCCACTGCCGCCGCTTCCACAGCACCACAGAGACTGGGGCTGCGGTCTCACTGTGCTACCTATGCCCCGACGTATGAGGCACGCTCGGCGGCGTTTTTTGCCCGAACCCGGCATGGAGCTTGCGAACGTCCGGGGATTTCTCCCACGCCAAAGAGCCCACCCCCCAAAACTATAGCCAGCCCTGTGCCCCCACTGCCGCCGCTTCCACGGCACCACAGAGACTGGGGCTGCGGTCTCACCTGTGCTGCCTATGCCCCGACGTACGAGGCACGCTCGGCGGCGTTTTTTGCCCGAACCCGGCACGGGGCTTGCGAACGTCCAGGGATTTCTCCCACGCCAAAGAGCCCACCCCCCAAAACTATAGCCAGCCCTGTGCCCCCACTGCCGCCGCTTCCACGGCACCACAGAGACTGGGGCTGCGGTCTCACCTGTGCTGCCTATGCCCCGACGTACGAGGCACGCTCGGCGGCGTTTTTTGCCCCGAACCCGGCACGGGGCTTGTGAACGTCCGGGAATTTCTCCCACACCAAAGAGCCCAGCCCCCAAAACTATATCCAGCCCTCGGCCCCCACTGCCGCCGCTTCCACGGCACCACAGAGACTGGGGCTGTGGTCTCACCTGTGCTACCTATGCCCCGACGTATGAGGCACGCTCGGCGGCGTTTTTTGCCCGAACCCGGCACGGGGCTTGCGAACGTCCGGGGATTTCTCCCACGCCAAAAGATCCCACCCCCCCAAAACTATAGCCAGCCCTCGGCCCCCACTGCCGCCGCTTCCACGGCACCACAGAGACTGGGGCTGCGGTCTCACCTGTGCTGCCTATGCCCCGACGTACGAGGCACGCTCGGCGGCGTTTTTTTGCCCGAACCCGGCACGGGGCTTGCGAACGTCCGGGGATTTCTCCCACGCCAAAGAGCCCAGCCCCCAAAGCTGTGGCCAGCCCTCGGCCCCCACTGCCGCCGCTTCCACGGCACCACAGAGACTGGGGCTGCGGTCTCACCTGTGCTGCCTATGCCCCGACGTACGAGGCACGCTCGGCGGCGTTTTTTGCCCGAATCGGCTCGGGGCTTGCGAACGTCCGGGGATTTCTCCCACGCCAAAGAGGCCACCCCCCAAAACTATAGGCAGCCCTCGGCCCCCACTGCCGCCGCTTCCACGGCACCACAGAGACTGGGGCTGCGGTCTCACCTGTGCTACCTATGCCCCGACGTATGAGGCACGCTCGGCGGCGTTTTTTTGCCCGAACCCGGCACGGGGCTTGCGAACGTCCGGGGATTTCTCCAACGCCAAAGAGCCCAGCCCCCAAAGCTGTGGCCAGCCCTGTGCACCCACTGCCGCCGCTTCCACGGCACCACAGAGACTGGGGCTGCGGTCTCACCTGTGCTACCTATGCCCCGACGTACGAGGCACGCTCGGCGGCGTTTTTTGCCCGAACCCGGCTCGGGGCTTGCGAACGTCCGGGGATTTCTCCCACACCAAAGAGCCCAGCCCCCAAAACTATAGGCAGCCCTGTGCACCCACTGCCGCCGCTTCCACGGCACCACAGAGACTGGGGCTGCGGTCTCACCTGTGCTACCTATGCCGCGACGTACGAGGCACGCTCGGCGGCGTTTTTTGCCCGAACCCGGCTCGGGGCTTGCGAACGTCCGGGGATTTCTCCCACGCCAAAGAGCCCAGCCCCCAAAACTATATCCAGCCCCTCGGCCCCCACTGCCGCCGCTTCCACGGCACCACAGAGGCTGGGGCTGCGGTCTCACCTGTGCTGCCTATGCCCCGACGTACGAGGCACGCTCGGCAGCGTTTTTTGCCCGAACCTGGCTCGGGGCTTGCGAACGTCCGGGGATTTCTCCACGCCAAAGATCCCACCCCCCAAAACTAGAGCCAGCCCTGTGCACCCACTGCCGCCGCTTCCACGGCACCACAGAGACTGGGGCTGCGGGTCTCACCTGTGCTGCCTATGCCCCGACGTACGAGGCACGCTCGGCGGCGTTTTTTGCCCCGAACCCGGCTCGGGGGCTTGCGAACGTCCGGGGATTTCTCCCACGCCAAAGAGGCCACCCCCCAAAACTATAGGCAGCCCTGTGCACCCACTGCCGCCGCTTCCACGGCACCACAGAGACTGGGGCTGCGGTCGCACCTGTGCTGCCTATGCCCCGACGTACGAGGCACGCTCGGCGGCGTTTTTTTGCCCGAACCCGGCACGGGGCTTGCGAACGTCCGGGGATTTCTCCCACACCAAAGAGCCCAGCCCCCAAAACTATAGCCAGCCCTGTGCCCCCACTGCCGCCGCTTCCACGGCACCACTAAGACTGGGGCTGCGGTCTCACCTGTGCTGCCTATGCCCCGACGTACGAGGCACGCTCGGCGGCGTTTTTTGCCCGAACCCGGCACGGGGCTTGCGAACGTCCGGGAATTTCTCCCACACCAAAGAGCCCAGCCCCCAAAACTATAGCCAGCCCTCGGCCCCCACTGCCGCCGCTTCCACGGCACCACAGAGACTGGGGCTGCGGTCGCACCTGTGCTACCTATGCCCCGACGTATGAGGCACGCTCGGCGGCATTTTTTGCCCGAACCCCGGCACGGGGCTTGCGAACGTCCGGGGATTTCTCCCACACCAACGAGGCCACCCCCCAAAGCTGTGGCCAGCCCTGTGCCCCCACTGCCGCCGCTTCCACGGCACCACAGAGACTGGGGCTGCGGTCTCACCTGTGCTACCTATGCCCCGACGTACGAGGCACGCTCGGCAGCGTTTTTTGCCCGAACCCGGCACGGGGCTTGCGAACGTCCGGGGATTTCTCCCACGCCAAAGAGCCCAGCCCCCAAAACTATAGCCAGCCCTCGGCCCCCACTGCCGCCGCTTCCACGGCACCACAGAGACTGGGGCTGCGGTCTCACTGTGCTACCTATGCCCCGACGTATGAGGCACGCTCGGCGGCGTTTTTTGCCCAAACCCGGCACGGAGCTTGCGAATGTCCGGGGATTTTTCCCACACCAAAGAGCCCAGCCCCCAAAGCTGTAGCCAGCCCTGTGCCCCCACTGCCGCCGCTTCCACGGCACCACAGAGACTGGGGCTGCGGTCTCACCTGTGCTACCTATGCCCCGACGTACGAGGCACGCTCGGCGGCGTTTTTTGCCCGAACCCGGCACGGAGCTTGCGAACGTCCGGGGATTTCTCCCACGCCAAAGAGCCCACCCCCCAAAACTATAGCCAGCCCTGTGCCCCCCACTGCCGCCGCTTCCACGGCACCACAGAGACTGGGGCTGCGGTCTCACCTGTGCTGCCTATGCCCCGACGTACGACGCACGCTCGGCGGCGTTTTTTGCCCGAACCCGGCACGGGGCTTGCGAACGTCCGGGGATTTCTCCCACGCCAAAGAGCCCAGCCCCCAAAACTATAGCCAGCCCTCGGCCCCCACTGCCGCCGCTTCCACGGCACCACAGAGACTGGGGCTGCGGTCGCACCTGTGCTGCCTATGCCCCAACGTACGAGGCACGCTCGGAGGCGTTTTTTGCCCGAACCCGGCACGGGGCTTGCGAACGTCCGGGGATTTCTCCCACGCCAAAGAGCCCAGCCCCCAAAGCTGTGGCCAGCCCTGTGCACCCACTGCCGCCGCTTCCACGGCACCACAGAGACTGGGGCTGCGGTCGCACCTGTGCTGCCTATGCCCCGACGTACGAGGCACGCTCGGCGGCGTTTTTTGCCCGAACCCGGCACGGGGCTTGCGAACGTCCGGGGATTTCTCCCACGCCAAAGAGGCCACCCCCCAAAACTATAGGCAGCCCTTGGCCCCCACTGCCGCCGCTTCCACGGCACCACAGAGACTGGGGCTGCGGTCGCACCTGTGCTGCCTATGCCCCGACGTACGAGGCACGCTCGGCGGCGTTTTTTGCCCGAACCCGGCACGGGGCTTGCGAACGTCCGGGGATTTCTCCCACGCCAAAGAGGCCACCCCCCAAAACTATAGGCAGCCCTGTGCCCCCACTGCCGCCGCTTCCATGGCACCACAGAGACTGGGGCTGCGGTCTCACCTGTGCTACCTATGCCCCGACGTATAAGGCACGCTCGGCGGCGTTTTTTGCCCGAACCCGGCACGGGGCTTGCGAACGTCCGGGGATTTCTCCCACACCAAAGAGCCCAGCCCCCAAAGCTGTGGCCAGCCCTCGGCCCCCACTGCCGCCGCTTCCACGGCACCACAGAGACTGGGGCTGCGGTCTCACCTGTGCTGCCTATGCCCCAACGTACGAGGCACGCTCGGCGGCGTTTTTTGCCCGAACCCGGCACGGGGCTTGCGAACGTCCGGGGATTTCTCCCACACCAAAGAGCCCAGCCCCCAAAGCTGTGGCCAGACCTGTGCACCCACTGCCGCCGCTTCCACGGCACCACTAAGACTGGGGCTGCGGTCTCACCTGTGCTGCCTATGCCCCGACGTACGAGGCACGCTCGGCGGCGTTTTTTGCCCGAACCCGGCACGGGGCTTGCGAACGTCCGGGAATTTCTCCCACACCAAAGAGCCCAGCCCCCAAAACTATAGCCAGCCCTCGGCCCCCACTGCCGCCGCTTCCACGGCACCACAGAGACTGGGGCTGCGGTCGCACCTGTGCTACCTATGCCCCGACGTATGAGGCACGCTCGGCGGCATTTTTTTGCCCGAACCCGGCACGGGGCTTGCGAACGTCCGGGGATTTCTCCCACACCAACGAGGCCACCCCTCAAAGCTGTGGCCAGCCCTGTGCCCCCACTGCCGCCGCTTCCACGGCACCACAGAGACTGGGGCTGCGGTCTCACCTGTGCTACCTATGCCCCGACGTACGAGGCACGCTCGGCAGCGTTTTTTTGCCCGAACCCGGCACGGGGCTTGCGAACGTCCGGGGATTTCTCCCACGCCAAAGAGCCCAGCCCCCAAAACTATAGCCAGCCCTCGGCCCCCACTGCCGCCGCTTCCACGGCACCACAGAGACTGGGGCTGCGGTCTCACCTGTGCTACCTATGCCCCGACGTATGAGGCACGCTCGGCGGCGTTTTTTGCCCGAACCCGGCATGGAGCTTGCGAACGTCCGGGGATTTCTCCCACGCCAAAGAGGCCACCCCCCAAAACTATAGCCAGCCCTCGGCCCCCACTGCCGCCGCTTCCACGGCACCACAGAGACTGGGGCTGCGGTCGCACCTGTGCTGCCTATGCCCCGACGTATGAGGCACGCTCGGCGGCATTTTTTGCCCGAACCCGGCACGTGGCTTGCGAACGTCCGGGAATTTCTCCCACACCAACGAGGCCACCCCCCAAAGCTGTGGCCAGCCCTGTGCCCCCACTGCCGCCGCTTCCACGGCACCACAGAGACTGGGGCTGCGGTCTCACCTGTGCTACCTATGCCCCGACGTACGAGGCACGCTCGGCAGCGTTTTTTGCCCGAACCCGGCACGGGGCTTGCGAACGTCCGGGGATTTCTCCCACGCCAAAGAGCCCAGCCCCCAAAGCTGTGGCCAGCCCTCGGCCCCCACTGCCGCCGCTTCCACGGCACCACAGAGACTGGGGCTGCGGTCTCACTGTGCTACCTATGCCCCGACGTATGAGGCACGCTCGGCGGCGTTTTTTGCCCGAACCCGGCATGGAGCTTGCGAACGTCCGGGGATTTCTCCCACGCCAAAGAGCCCACCCCCCAAAACTATAGCCAGCCCTGTGCCCCCACTGCCGCCGCTTCCACGGCACCACAGAGACTGGGGCTGCGGTCTCACCTGTGCTGCCTATGCCCCGACGTACGAGGCACGCTCGGCGGCGTTTTTTGCCCGAACCCGGCACGGGGCTTGCGAACGTCCAGGGATTTCTCCCACGCCAAAGAGCCCACCCCCCAAAACTATAGCCAGCCCTGTGCCCCCACTGCCGCCGCTTCCACGGCACCACAGAGACTGGGGCTGCGGTCTCACCTGTGCTGCCTATGCCCCGACGTACGAGGCACGCTCGGCGGCGTTTTTTGCCCGAACCCGGCACGGGGCTTGTGAACGTCCGGGAATTTCTCCCACACCAAAGAGCCCAGCCCCCAAAACTATATCCAGCCCTCGGCCCCCACTGCCGCCGCTTCCACGGCACCACAGAGACTGGGGCTGTGGTCTCACCTGTGCTACCTATGCCCCAACGTATGAGGCACGCTCGGCGGCGTTTTTTGCCCGAACCCGGCACGGGGCTTGCGAACGTCCGGGGATTTCTCCCACGCCAAAGATCCCACCCCCCAAAACTATAGCCAGCCCTCGGCCCCCACTGCCGCCGCTTCCACGGCACCACAGAGACTGGGGCTGCGGTCTCACCTGTGCTGCCTATGCCCCGACGTACGAGGCACGCTCGGCGGCGTTTTTTGCCCGAACCCGGCACGGGGCTTGCGAACGTCCGGGGATTTCTCCCACGCCAAAGAGCCCAGCCCCCAAAGCTGTGGCCAGCCCTCGGCCCCCACTGCCGCCGCTTCCACGGCACCACAGAGACTGGGGCTGCGGTCTCACCTGTGCTGCCTATGCCCCGACGTACGAGGCACGCTCGGCGGCGTTTTTTGCCCGAATCCGGCTCGGGGCTTGCGAACGTCCGGGGATTTCTCCCACGCCAAAGAGGCCACCCCCCAAAACTATAGGCAGCCCTCGGCCCCCACTGCCGCCGCTTCCACGGCACCACAGAGACTGGGGCTGCGGTCTCACCTGTGCTACCTATGCCCCGACGTATGAGGCACGCTCGGCGGCGTTTTTTGCCCGAACCCGGCACGGGGCTTGCGAACGTCCGGGGATTTCTCCAACGCCAAAGAGCCCAGCCCCCAAAGCTGTGGCCAGCCCTGTGCACCCACTGCCGCCGCTTCCACGGCACCACAGAGACTGGGGCTGCGGTCTCACCTGTGCTACCTATGCCCCGACGTACGAGGCACGCTCGGCGGCGTTTTTTGCCCGAACCCGGCTCGGGGCTTGCGAACGTCCGGGGATTTCTCCCACACCAAAGAGCCCAGCCCCCAAAACTATAGGCAGCCCTGTGCACCCACTGCCGCCGCTTCCACGGCACCACAGAGACTGGGGCTGCGGTCTCACCTGTGCTACCTATGCCGCGACGTACGAGGCACGCTCGGCGGCGTTTTTTGCCCGAACCCGGCTCGGGGCTTGCGAACGTCCGGGGATTTCTCCCACGCCAAAGAGCCCAGCCCCCAAAACTATATCCAGCCCTCGGCCCCCACTGCCGCCGCTTCCACGGCACCACAGAGGCTGGGGCTGCGGTCTCACCTGTGCTGCCTATGCCCCGACATACGAGGCACGCTCGGCAGCGTTTTTTGCCCGAACCTGGCTCGGGGCTTGCGAACGTCCGGGGATTTCTCCCACGCCAAAGATCCCACCCCCCAAAACTAGAGCCAGCCCTGTGCACCCACTGCCGCCGCTTCCACGGCACCACAGAGACTGGGGCTGCGGTCTCACCTGTGCTGCCTATGCCCCGACGTACGAGGCACGCTCGGCGGCGTTTTTTGCCCGAACCCGGCTCGGGGCTTGCGAACGTCCGGGGATTTCTCCCACGCCAAAGAGGCCACCCCCCAAAACTATAGGCAGCCCTGTGCACCCACTGCCGCCGCTTCCACGGCACCACAGAGACTGGGGCTGCGGTCGCACCTGTGCTGCCTATGCCCCGACGTACGAGGCACGCTCGGCGGCGTTTTTTGCCCGAACCCGGCTCGGGGCTTGCGAACGTCCGGGGATTTCTCCCACGCCAAAGAGGCCACCCCCCAAAACTATATCCAGCCCTCAGCCCCCACTGCCGCCGCTTCCACGGCACCACAGAGACTGGGGCTGCGGTCACACCTGTGCTGCCTATGCCCCGACGTACGAGGCACGCTCGGCGGCGTTTTTTGCCCAAACCCGGCTCGGGGCTTGTGAACGTCCGGGGATTTCTCCCACGCCAAAGAGCCCAGCCCCCAAAACTATATCCAGCCCTCGGTCCCCACTGCCGCCGCTTCCACAGCACCACAGAGACTGGGGCTGCGGTCTCACCTGTGCTGCCTATGCCCCGACGTACGAGGCACGCTCGGCGGCGTTTTTTGCCCGAACCCGGCACGCGGCTTGCGAACGTCCGGGGATTTCTCCCACGCCAAAGAGGCCACCCCCCAAAACTATAGGCAGCCCTTGGCCCCCACTGCCGCCGCTTCCACGGCACCACAGAGACTGGGGCTGCGGTCTCACCTGTGCTACCTATGCCCCGACGTACGAGGCACGCTCGGCGGCGTTTTATGCCCGAACCCGGCACGCGGCTTGCGAACGTCCGGGGATTTCTCCCACGCCAAAGAGGCCACCCCCCAAAGCTGTGGCCAGCCCTGTGCACCCACTGCCGCCGCTTCCACGGCACCACAGAGACTGGGGCTGCGGTCGCACCTGTGCTGCCTATGCCCCGACGTACGAGGCACGCTCGGTGGCGTTTTTTGCCCGAACCCGGCTTGGGGCTTGCGAACGTCCGGGGATTTCTCCCACGCCAAAGAGCCCACCCCCCAAAGCTGTGGCCAGCCCTGTGCACCCACTGCCGCCGCTTCCACGGCACCACAGAGACTGGGGCTGCGGTCGCACCTGTGCTGCCTATGCCCCGACGTACGAGGCACGCTCGGCGGCGTTTTTTGCCCGAACCCGGCTCGGGGCTTGCGAACGTCCGGGGATTTCTCCCACGCAAAAGAGGCCACCCCCCAAAACTATATCCAGCCCTGTGCCCCCACTGCCGCCGCTTCCACGGCACCACAGAGACTGGGGCTGCGGTCTCACCTGTGCTGCCTATGCCCCGACGTACGAGGCACGCTCGGCGGCGTTTTTTGCCCGAACCCGGCACGGGGCTTGCGAACGTCCGGGGATTTCTCCAACGCCAAAGAGCCCAGCCCCCAAAACTATAGGCAGCCCTGTGCACCCACTGCCGCCGCTTCCACGGCACCACAGAGACTGGGGCTGCGGTCGCACCTGTGCTGCCTATGCCCCGACGTACGAGGCACGCTCGGCGGCTTTTTTTGCCCGAACCCGGCTCGGGGCTTGCGAACGTCCGGGGATTTCTCGCACGCCAAAGAGCCCAGCCCCCAAAACTATATCCAGCCCTCGGCCCCCACTGCCGCCGCTTCCACGGCACCACAGAGGCTGGGGCTGCGGTCTCACCTGTGCTACCTATGCCCCGACGTACGAGGCACGCTCGGCAGCGTTTTTTGCCCGAACCTGGCTCGGGGCTTGCGAACGTCCGGGGATTTCTCCCACGCCAAAGATCCCACCCCCCAAAACTATAGGCAGCCCTGTGCACCCACTGCCGCCGCTTCCACGGCACCACAGAGACTGGGGCTGCGGTCGCACCTGTGCTGCCTATGCCCCGACGTACGAGGCACGCTCGGCGGCGTTTTTTGCCCGAACCCGGCACGGGGCTTGCGAACGTCCGGGGATTTCTCCCACGCCAAAGAGGCCACCCCCCAAAGCTGTGGCCAGCCCTGTGCACCCACTGCCGCCGCTTCCACGGCACCACAGAGACTGGGGCTGCGGTCGCACCTGTGCTGCCTATGCCCCGACGTACGAGGCACGCTCGGCGGCGTTTTTTGCCCGAACCCGGCTTGGGGCTTGCGAACGTCCGGGGATTTCTCCCACGCCAAAGAGCCCACCCCCCAAAGCTGTGGCCAGCCCTGTGCACCCACTGCCGCCGCTTCCACGGCACCACAGAGACTGGGGCTGCGGTCGCACCTGTGCTGCCTATGCCCCGACGTACGAGGCACGCTCGGCGGCGTTTTTTGCCCGAACCCGGCTCGGGGCTTGCGAACGTCCGGGGATTTCTCCCACGCCAAAGAGCCCAGCCCCCAAAACTATATTCAGCCCTGTGCACCCACTGCCGCCGCTTCCACGGCACCACAGAGACTGGGGCTGCGGTCTCACCTGTGCTGCCTATGCCCCGACGTACGAGGCACGCTCGGCGGCGTTTTTTGCCCGAACCTGGCTCGGGGCTTGCGAACGTCCGGGAATTTCTCCAACGCCAAAGAGGCCACCCCCCAAAGCTGTTGCCAGCCCTGTGCACCCACTGCCGCCGCTTCCACGGCACCACAGAGACTGGGGCTGCGGTCTCACCTGTGCTACCTATGCCCCGACGTACGAGGCACGCTCGGCGGCGTTTTTTGCCCGAACCTGGCTCGGGGCTTGCGAACGTCCGGGAATTTCTCCAACGCCAAAGACGCCAGCCCCCAAAGCTGTTGCCAGCCCTGTGCACCCACTGCCGCCGCTTCCACGGCACCACAGAGACTGGGGCTGCGGTCTCACCTGTGCTGCCTATGCCCCGACGTACGAGGCACGCTCGGCGGCGTTTTTTGCCCGAACCCGGCACGGGGCTTGCGAACGTCCGGGGATTTCTCCAACGCCAAAGAGCCCAGCCCCCAAAACTATAGGCAGCCCTGTGCACCCACTGCCGCCGCTTCCACGGCACCACAGAGACTGGGGCTGCGGTCGCACCTGTGCTGCCTATGCCCCGACGTACGAGGCATGCTCGGCGGCGTTTTTTGCCCGAACCCGGCTCGGGGCTTGCGAACGTCCGGGGATTTCTCCCACGCCAAAGAGCCCAGCCCCCAAAACTCTATCCAGCCCTCGGTCCCCACTGCCGCCGCTTCCACGGCACCACAGAGGCTGGGGCTGCGGTCTCACCTGTGCTGCCTATGCCCCGACGTACGAGGCACGCTCGGCGGCGTTTTTTGCCCGAACCCGGCACGGGGCTTGCGAACGTCCGGGGATTTCTCCCACGCCAAAGAGGCCACCCCCCAAAACTATAGGCAGCCCTTGGCCCCCACTGCCGCCGCTTCCACGGCACCACAGAGACTGGGGCTGCGGTCTCACCTGTGCTACCTATGCCCCGACGTACGAGGCACGCTCGGCGGCGTTTTTTGCCCGAACCCGGCACGCGGCTTGCGAACGTCCGGGGATTTCTCCCACGCCAAAGAGGCCACCCCCCAAAGCTGTGGCCAGCCCTGTGCACCCACTGCCGCCGCTTCCACGGCACCACAGAGACTGGGGCTGCGGTCGCACCTGTGCTGCCTATGCCCCGACGTACGAGGCACGCTCGGCGGCGTTTTTTGCCCGAACCCGGCTTGGGGCTTGCGAACGTCCGGGGATTTCTCCCACGCCAAAGAGGCCACCCCCCAAAGCTGTGGCCAGCCCTGTGCACCCACTGCCGCCGCTTCCACGGCACCACAGAGACTGGGGCTGCGGTCGCACCTGTGCTGCCTATGCCCCGACGTACGAGGCACGCTCGGCGGCGTTTTTTGCCCGAACCCGGCTCGGGGCTTGCGAACGTCCGGGGATTTCTCCCACGCAAAAGAGGCCACCCCCCAAAACTATATCCAGCCCTGTGCCCCCACTGCCGCCGCTTCCACGGCACCACAGAGACTGGGGCTGCGGTCGCACCTGTGCTGCCTATGCCCCGACGTACGAGGCACGCTCGGCGGCGTTTTTTGCCCGAACCCGGCACGGGGCTTGCGAACGTCCGGGGATTTCTCCCACGCCAAAGAGGCCACCCCCCAAAGCTGTGGCCAGCCCTGTGCACCCACTGCCGCCGCTTCCACGGCACCACAGAGACTGGGGCTGCGGTCTCATCTGTGCTGCCTATGCCCCGACGTACGAGGCACGCTCGGCGGCGTTTTTTGCCCGAACCCGGCTTGGGGCTTGCGAACGTCCGGGGATTTCTCCCACGCCAAAGAGCCCACCCCCCAAAGCTGTGGCCAGCCCTGTGCACCCACTGCCGCCGCTTCCACGGCACCACAGAGACTGGGGCTGCGGTCGCACCTGTGCTGCCTATGCCCCGACGTACGAGGCACGCTCGGCGGCGTTTTTTGCCCGAACCCGGCTCGGGGCTTGCGAACGTCCGGGGATTTCTCCCACGCCAAAGAGGCCACCCCCCAAAACTATAGCCAGCCCTGTGCACCCACTGCCGCCGCTTCCACGGCACCACAGAGACTGGGGCTGCGGTCTCACCTGTGCTACCTATGCCCCGACGTACGAGGCACGCTCGGCGGCGTTTTTTGCCCGAACCTGGCTCGGGGCTTGCGAACGTCCGGGAATTTCTCCAACGCCAAAGAGGCCACCCCCCCAAAGCTGTTGCCAGCCCTGTGCACCCACTGCCGCCGCTTCCACGGCACCACAGAGACTGGGGCTGCGGTCTCACCTGTGCTACCTATGCCCCGACGTACGAGGCACGCTCGGCGGCGTTTTTTGCCCGAACCTGGCTCGGGGCTTGCGAACGTCCGGGAATTTCTCCAACGCCAAATAGGCCAGCCCCCAAAGCTGTTGCCAGCCCTGTGCACCCACTGCCGCCGCTTCCACGGCACCACAGAGACTGGGGCTGCGGTCTCACCTGTGCTGCCTATGCCCCGACGTACGAGGCACGCTCGGCGGCGTTTTTTGCCCGAACCCGGCACGGGGCTTGCGAACGTCCGGGGATTTCTCCAACGCCAAAGAGCCCAGCCCCCAAAACTATAGGCAGCCCTGTGCACCCACTGCCGCCGCTTCCACGGCACCACAGAGACTGGGGCTGCGGTCGCACCTGTGCTGCCTATGCCCCGACGTACGAGGCACGCTCGGCGGCGTTTTTTGCCCGAACCCGGCTCGGGGCTTGTGAACGTCCGGGGATTTCTCCCACGCCAAAGAGCCCAGCCCCCAAAACTATATCCAGCCCTCGGTCCCCACTGCCGCCGCTTCCACGGCACCACAGAGACTGGGGCTGCGGTCTCACCTGTGCTACCTATGCCCCGACGTATGAGGCACGCTCGGCGGCGTTTTTTGCCCGAACCCGGCACGGGGCTTGCGAACGTCCGGGTATTTCTCCCACGCCAAAGATCCCACCCCCCAAAACTATAGCCAACCCTGTGCCCCCACTGCCGCCGCTTCCACGGCACCACAGAGACTGGGGCTGCGGTCTCACCTGTGCTTCCTATGCCCCGACGTACGAGGCACGCTCGGCGGCGTTTTTTGCCCGAACCCGGCACGGGGCTTGCGAACGTCCGGGGATTTCTCCCACACCAAAGAGGCCAGCCCCCAAAGCTCTGGCCAGCCCTGTGCCCCCACTGCCGCCGCTTCCACGGCACCACAGAGACTGGGGCTGCGGTCGCACCTGTGCTGCCTATGCCCCGACGTACGAGGCACGCTCGGCGGCGTTTTTTGCCCGAACCCGGCACGGGGCTTGCGAACGTCCGGGGATTTCTCCCACGCCAAAGAGCCCAGCCCCCAAAACTATAGCCAGCCCTCGGCCCCCACTGCCGCCGCTTCCACGGCACCACAGAGACTGGGGCTGTGGTCTCACCTGTGCTACCTATGCCCCGACGTACGAGGCACGCTCGGCGGCGTTTTTTGCCCGAACCCGGCTCGGGGCTTGCGAACGTCCGGGGATTTCTCCCACGCCAAAGAGCCCACCCCCCAAAACTATAGCCAGCCCTCGGCCCCCACTGCCGCCGCTTCCACGGCACCACAGAGACTGGGGCTGCGGTCTCACCTGTGCTACCTATGCCCCGACGTATGAGGCACGCTCGGCGGCGTTTTTTGCCCGAACCCGGCTCGGGGCTTGCGAACGTCCGGGGATTTCTCCCACGCCAAAGAGGCCACCCCCCAAAACTATAGGCAGCCCTCGGCCCCCACTGCCGCCGCTTCCACGGCACCACAGAGACTGGGGCTGCGGTCACACCTGTGCTGCCTATGCCCCGACGTACGAGGCACGCTCGGCGGCGTTTTTTGCCCGAACCCGGCTCGGGGCTTGCGAACGTCCGGGGATTTCTCCCACGCCAAAGAGCCCAGCCCCCAAAACTATATCCAGCCCTCGGCCCCCACTGCCGCCGCTTCCACGGCACCACAGAGACTGGGGCTGCGGTCTCACCTGTGCTGCCTATGCCCCGACGTACGAGGCACGCTCGGCGGCGTTTTTTGCCCGAACCCGGCTCGGGGCTTGCGAACGTCCGGGGATTTCTCCCACGCCAAAGAGGCCACCCCCCAAAACTATAGGCAGCCCTTGGCCCCCACTGCCGCCGCTTCCACGGCACCACAGAGACTGGGGCTGCGGTCTCACCTGTGCTGCCTATGCCCCGACGTACGAGGCACGCTCGGCGGCGTTTTTTGCCCGAACCCGGCTCGGGGCTTGCGAACGTCCGGGGATTTCTCCCACGCCAAAGAGCCCAGCCCCCAAAACTATATCCAGCCCTCGGTCCCCACTGCCGCCGCTTCCACGGCACCACAGAGACTGGGGCTGCGGTCTCACCTGTGCTGCCTATGCCCCGACGTACGAGGCACGCTCGGCGGCGTTTTTTGCCCGAACCCGGCTCGGGGCTTGCGAACGTCCGGGGATTTCTCCCACGCCAAAGAGCCCACCCCCCAAAACTATAGGCAGCCCTCGGCCCCCACTGCCGCCGCTTCCACGGCACCACAGAGGCTGGGGCTGCGGTCTCACCTGTGCTACCTATGCCCCGACGTACGAGGCACGCTCGGCGGCGTTTTTTGCCCGAACCCGGCACGGGGCTTGCGAACGTCCGGGGATTTCTCCCACGCCAAAGAGGCCACCCCCCAAAACTATAGGCAGCCCTGTGCACCCACTGCCGCCGCTTCCACGGCACCACAGAGACTGGGGCTGCGGTCGCACCTGTGCTGCCTATGCCCCGACGTACGAGGCACGCTCGGCGGCGTTTTTTGCCCGAACCCGGCTCGGGGCTTGCGAACGTCCGGGGATTTCTCCCACGCCAAAGAGGCCACCCCCCAAAACTATAGGCAGCCCTGTGCACCCACTGCCGCCGCTTCCACGGCACCACAGAGGCTGGGGCTGCGGTCGCAACTGTGCTGCCTATGCCCCGACGTACGAGGCACGCTCGGCGGCGTTTTTTGCCCGAACCCGGCTCGGGGCTTGCGAACGTCCGGGGATTTCTCCCACGCCAAAGAGGCCACCCCCCAAAACTATAGCCAGCCCTCGGCCCCCACTGCCGCCGCTTCCACGGCACCACAGAGACTGGGGCTGCGGTCTCAACTGTGCTACCTATGCCCCGACGTACGAGGCACGCTCGGCAGCGTTTTTTGCCCGAACCCGGCACGGGGCTTGCGAACGTCCGGGAATTTCTCCAGCGCCAAAGAGCCCAGCCCCCAAAGCTGTGGCCAGCCCTGTGCACCCACTGCCGCCGCTTCCACGGCACCACAGAGACTGGGGCTGCGGTCTCACCTGTGCTGCCTATGCCCCGACGTACGAGGCACGCTCGGCGGCGTTTTTTGCCCGAACCCGGCACGGGGCTTGCGAACGTCCGGGGATTTCTCCCACGCCAAAGATCCCACCCCCCAAAGCTGTGGCCAGCCCTGTGCACCCACTGCCGCCGCTTCCACGGCACCACAGAGACTGGGGCTGCGGTCTCACCTGTGCTGCCTATGCCCCGACGTACGAGGCACGCTCGGCGGCGTTTTTTGCCCGAACCCGGCACGTGGCTTGCGAACGTCCGGGAATTTCTCCCACACCAACGAGGCCACCCCCCAAAGCTGTGGCCAGCCCTGTGCCCCCACTGCCGCCGCTTCCACGGCACCACAGAGACTGGGGCTGCGGTCTCACCTGTGCTACCTATGCCCCGACGTACGAGGCACGCTCGGCAGCGTTTTTTGCCCGAACCCGGCACGGGGCTTGCGAACGTCCGGGGATTTCTCCCACGCCAAAGAGCCCAGCCCCCAAAGCTGTGGCCAGCCCTCGGCCCCCACTGCCGCCGCTTCCACGGCACCACAGAGACTGGGGCTGCGGTCTCACTGTGCTACCTATGCCCCGACGTATGAGGCACGCTCGGCGGCGTTTTTTGCCCGAACCCGGCACGGGGCTTGCGAACGTCCAGGGATTTCTCCCACGCCAAAGAGGCCACCCCCCAAAACTATAGCCAGCCCTGTGCCCCCACTGCCGCCGCTTCCACGGCACCACAGAGACTGGGGCTGCGGTCTCACCTGTGCTGCCTATGCCCCGACGTACGAGGCACGCTCGGCGGCGTTTTTTGCCCGAACCCGGCACGGGGCTTGTGAACGTCCGGGAATTTCTCCCACACCAAAGAGCCCAGCCCCCAAAACTATATCCAGCCCTCGGCCCCCACTGCCGCCGCTTCCACGGCACCACAGAGACTGGGGCTGTGGTCTCACCTGTGCTACCTATGCCCCGACGTATGAGGCACGCTCGGCGGCGTTTTTTGCCCGAACCCGGCACGGGGCTTGCGAACGTCCGGGGATTTCTCCCACGCCAAAGATCCCACCCCCCAAAACTATAGCCAGCCCTCGGCCCCCACTGCCGCCGCTTCCACGGCACCACAGAGACTGGGGCTGCGGTCTCACCTGTGCTGCCTATGCCCCGACGTACGAGGCACGCTCGGCGGCGTTTTTTGCCCGAACCCGGCACGGGGCTTGCGAACGTCCGGGGATTTCTCCCACGCCAAAGAGCCCAGCCCCCAAAGCTGTGGCCAGCCCTCGGCCCCCACTGCCGCCGCTTCCACGGCACCACAGAGACTGGGGCTGCGGTCTCACCTGTGCTGCCTATGCCCCGACGTACGAGGCACGCTCGGCGGCGTTTTATGCCCGAATCCGGCTCGGGGCTTGCGAACGTCCGGGGATTTCTCCCACGCCAAAGAGGCCACCCCCCAAAACTATAGGCAGCCCTCGGCCCCCACTGCCGCCGCTTCCACGGCACCACAGAGACTCGGACTGCGGTCTCACCTGTGCTACCTATGCCCCGACGTATGAGGCACGCTCGGCGGCGTTTTTTGCCCGAACCCGGCACGGGGCTTGCGAACGTCCGGGGATTTCTCCAACGCCAAAGAGCCCAGCCCCCAAAGCTGTGGCCAGCCCTGTGCACCCACTGCCGCCGCTTCCACGGCACCACAGAGACTGGGGCTGCGGTCTCACCTGTGCTACCTATGCCCCGACGTACGAGGCACGCTCGGCGGCGTTTTTTGCCCGAACCCGGCTCGGGGCTTGCGAACGTCCGGGGATTTCTCCCACACCAAAGAGCCCAGCCCCCAAAACTAGAGCCAGCCCTGTGCACCCACTGCCGCCGCTTCCACGGCACCACAGAGACTGGGGCTGCGGTCTCACCTGTGCTACCTATGCCCCGACGTACGAGGCACGCTCGGCGGCGTTTTTTGCCCGAACCCGGCTCGGGGCTTGCGAACGTCCGGGGATTTCTCCCACGCCAAAGAGCCCAGCCCCCAAAACTATAGGCAGCCCTGTGCACCCACTGCCGCCGCTTCCACGGCACCACAGAGACTGGGGCTGCGGTCGCACCTGTGCTGCCTATGCCCCGACGTACGAGGCACGCTCGGCGGCGTTTTTTGCCCGAACCCGGCTCGGGGCTTGCGAACGTCCGGGGATTTCTCCCACGCCAAAGAGGCCACCCCCCAAAACTATATCCAGCCCTCAGCCCCCACTGCCGCCGCTTCCACGGCACCACAGAGACTGGGGCTGCGGTCACACCTGTGCTGCCTATGCCCCGACGTACGAGGCACGCTCGGCGGCGTTTTTTGCCCAAACCCGGCTCGGGGCTTGTGAACGTCCGGGGATTTCTCCCACGCCAAAGAGCCCAGCCCCCAAAACTATATCCAGCCCTCGGTCCCCACTGCCGCCGCTTCCACAGCACCACAGAGACTGGGGCTGCGGTCTCACCTGTGCTGCCTATGCCCCGACGTACGAGGCACGCTCGGCGGCGTTTTTTGCCCGAACCCGGCACGGGGCTTGCGAACGTCCGGGGATTTCTCCCACGCCAAAGAGGCCACCCCCCAAAACTATAGGCAGCCCTTGGCCCCCACTGCCGCCGCTTCCACGGCACCACAGAGACTGGGGCTGCGGTCTCACCTGTGCTACCTATGCCCCGACGTACGAGGCACGCTCGGCGGCGTTTTTTGCCCGAACCCGGCACGCGGCTTGCGAACGTCCGGGGATTTCTCCCACGCCAAAGAGGCCACCCCCCAAAGCTGTGGCCAGCCCTGTGCACCCACTGCCGCCGCTTCCACGGCACCACAGAGACTGGGGCTGCGGTCGCACCTGTGCTGCCTATGCCCCGACGTACGAGGCACGCTCGGCGGCGTTTTTTGCCCGAACCCGGCTTGGGGCTTGCGAACGTCCGGGGATTTCTCCCACGCCAAAGAGCCCACCCCCCAAAGCTGTGGCCAGCCCTGTGCACCCACTGCCGCCGCTTCCACGGCACCACAGAGACTGGGGCTGCGGTCGCACCTGTGCTGCCTATGCCCCGACGTACGAGGCACGCTCGGCGGCGTTTTTTGCCCGAACCCGGCTCGGGGCTTGCGAACGTCCGGGGATTTCTCCCACGCAAAAGAGGCCACCCCCCAAAACTATATCCAGCCCTGTGCCCCCACTGCCGCCGCTTCCACGGCACCACAGAGACTGGGGCTGCGGTCGCACCTGTGCTGCCTATGCCCCGACGTACGAGGCACGCTCGGCGGCGTTTTTTGCCCGAACCCGGCACGGGGCTTGCGAACGTCCGGGGATTTCTCCCACGCCAAAGAGGCCACCCCCCAAAGCTGTGGCCAGCCCTGTGCACCCACTGCCGCCGCTTCCACGGCACCACAGAGACTGGGGCTGCGGTCGCACCTGTGCTGCCTATGCCCCGACGTACGAGGCACGCTCGGCGGCGTTTTTTGCCCGAACCCGGCTTGGGGCTTGCGAACGTCCGGGGATTTCTCCCACGCCAAAGAGCCCACCCCCCAAAGCTGTGGCCAGCCCTGTGCACCCACTGCCGCCGCTTCCACGGCACCACAGAGACTGGGGCTGCGGTCGCACCTGTGCTGCCTATGCCCCGACGTACGAGGCACGCTCGGCGGCGTTTTTTGCCCGAACCCGGCTCGGGGCTTGCGAACGTCCGGGGATTTCTCCCACGCCAAAGAGGCCACCCCCCAAAACTATATTCAGCCCTGTGCACCCACTGCCGCCGCTTCCACGGCACCACAGAGACTGGGGCTGCGGTCTCACCTGTGCTGCCTATGCCCCGACGTACGAGGCACGCTCGGCGGCGTTTTTTGCCCGAACCTGGCTCGGGGCTTGCGAACGTCCGGGAATTTCTCCAACGCCAAAGAGGCCACCCCCCAAAGCTGTTGCCAGCCCTGTGCACCCACTGCCGCCGCTTCCACGGCACCACAGAGACTGGGGCTGCGGTCTCACCTGTGCTACCTATGCCCCGACGTACGAGGCACGCTCGGCGGCGTTTTTTGCCCGAACCTGGCTCGGGGCTTGCGAACGTCCGGGAATTTCTCCAACGCCAAAGAGGCCAGCCCCCAAAGCTGTTGCCAGCCCTGTGCACCCACTGCCGCCGCTTCCACGGCACCACAGAGACTGGGGCTGCGGTCTCACCTGTGCTGCCTATGCCCCGACGTACGAGGCACGCTCGGCGGCGTTTTTTGCCCGAACCCGGCACGGGGCTTGCGAACGTCCGGGGATTTCTCCAACGCCAAAGAGCCCAGCCCCCAAAACTATAGGCAGCCCTGTGCACCCACTGCCGCCGCTTCCACGGCACCACAGAGACTGGGGCTGCGGTCGCACCTGTGCTGCCTATGCCCCGACGTACGAGGCATGCTCGGCGGCGTTTTTTGCCCGAACCCGGCTCGGGGCTTGCGAACGTCCGGGGATTTCTCCCACGCCAAAGAGCCCAGCCCCCAAAACTATATCCAGCCCTCGGTCCCCACTGCCGCCGCTTCCACGGCACCACAGAGGCTGGGGCTGCGGTCTCACCTGTGCTGCCTATGCCCCGACGTACGAGGCACGCTCGGCGGCGTTTTTTGCCCGAACCCGGCACGGGGCTTGCGAACGTCCGGGGATTTCTCCCACGCCAAAGAGGCCACCCCCCAAAACTATAGGCAGCCCTTGGCCCCCACTGCCGCCGCTTCCACGGCACCACAGAGACTGGGGCTGCGGTCTCACCTGTGCTACCTATGCCCCGACGTACGAGGCACGCTCGGCGGCGTTTTTTGCCCGAACCCGGCACGCGGCTTGCGAACGTCCGGGGATTTCTCCCACGCCAAAGAGGCCACCCCCCAAAGCTGTGGCCAGCCCTGTGCACCCACTGCCGCCGCTTCCACGGCACCACAGAGACTGGGGCTGCGGTCGCACCTGTGCTGCCTATGCCCCGACGTACGAGGCACGCTCGGCGGCGTTTTTTGCCCGAACCCGGCTTGGGGCTTGCGAACGTCCGGGGATTTCTCCCACGCCAAAGAGGCCACCCCCCAAAGCTGTGGCCAGCCCTGTGCACCCACTGCCGCCGCTTCCACGGCACCACAGAGACTGGGGCTGCGGTCGCACCTGTGCTGCCTATGCCCCGACGTACGAGGCACGCTCGGCGGCGTTTTTTGCCCGAACCCGGCTCGGGGCTTGCGAACGTCCGGGGATTTCTCCCACGCAAAAGAGGCCACCCCCCAAAACTATATCCAGCCCTGTGCCCCCACTGCCGCCGCTTCCACGGCACCACAGAGACTGGGGCTGCGGTCTCACCTGTGCTGCCTATGCCCCGACGTACGAGGCACGCTCGGCGGCGTTTTTTGCCCGAACCCGGCACGGGGCTTGCGAACGTCCGGGGATTTCTCCCACGCCAAAGAGCCCAGCCCCCAAAACTATAGGCAGCCCTGTGCACCCACTGCCGCCGCTTCCACGGCACCACAGAGACTGGGGCTGCGGTCGCACCTGTGCTGCCTATGCCCCGACGTACGAGGCACGCTCGGCGGCGTTTTTTGCCCGAACCCGGCTCGGGGCTTGCGAACGTCCGGGGATTTCTCCCACGCCAAAGAGCCCAGCCCCCAAAACTATATCCAGCCCTCGGCCCCCACTGCCGCCGCTTCCACGGCACCACAGAGGCTGGGGCTGCGGTCGCACCTGTGCTGCCTATGCCCCGACGTACGAGGCACGCTCGGCGGCGTTTTTTGCCCGAACCCGGCACGGGGCTTGCGAACGTCCGGGGATTTCTCCCACGCCAAAGATCCCACCCCCCAAAACTATAGGCAGCCCTGTGCACCCACTGCCGCCGCTTCCACGGCACCACAGAGACTGGGGCTGCGGTCGCACCTGTGCTGCCTATGCCCCGACGTACGAGGCACGCTCGGCGGCGTTTTTTGCCCGAACCCGGCACGGGGCTTGCGAACGTCCGGGGATTTCTCCCACGCCAAAGAGGCCACCCCCCAAAGCTGTGGCCAGCCCTGTGCACCCACTGCCGCCGCTTCCACGGCACCACAGAGACTGGGGCTGCGGTCGCACCTGTGCTGCCTATGCCCCGACGTACGAGGCACGCTCGGCGGCGTTTTTTGCCCGAACCCGGCTTGGGGCTTGCGAACGTCCGGGGATTTCTCCCACGCCAAAGAGCCCACCCCCCAAAGCTGTGGCCAGCCCTGTGCACCCACTGCCGCCGCTTCCACGGCACCACAGAGACTGGGGCTGCGGTCGCACCTGTGCTGCCTATGCCCCGACGTACGAGGCACGCTCGGCGGCGTTTTTTGCCCGAACCCGGCTCGGGGCTTGCGAACGTCCGGGGATTTCTCCCACGCCAAAGAGGCCACCCCCCAAAACTATATCCAGCCCTGTGCACCCACTGCCGCCGCTTCCACGGCACCACAGAGACTGGGGCTGCGGTCTCACCTGTGCTACCTATGCCCCGACGTACGAGGCACGCTCGGCGGCGTTTTTTGCCCGAACCTGGCTCGGGGCTTGCGAACGTCCGGGAATTTCTCCAACGCCAAAGAGGCCACCCCCCAAAGCTGTTGCCAGCCCTGTGCACCCACTGCCGCCGCTTCCACGGCACCACAGAGACTGGGGCTGCGGTCTCACCTGTGCTACCTATGCCCCGACGTACGAGGCACGCTCGGCGGCGTTTTTTGCCCGAACCTGGCTCGGGGCTTGCGAACGTCCGGGAATTTCTCCAACGCCAAATAGGCCAGCCCCCAAAGCTGTTGCCAGCCCTGTGCACCCACTGCCGCCGCTTCCACGGCACCACAGAGACTGGGGCTGCGGTCTCACCTGTGCTGCCTATGCCCCGACGTACGAGGCACGCTCGGCGGCGTTTTTTGCCCGAACCCGGCACGGGGCTTGCGAACGTCCGGGGATTTCTCCAACGCCAAAGAGCCCAGCCCCCAAAGCTCTGGCCAGCCCTGTGCCCCCACTGCCGCCGCTTCCACGGCACCACAGAGACTGGGGCTGCGGTCGCACCTGTGCTGCCTATGCCCCGACGTACGAGGCACGCTCGGCGGCGTTTTTTTGCCCGAACCCGGCACGGGGCTTGCGAACGTCCGGGGATTTCTCCCACGCCAAAGAGCCCAGCCCCCAAAACTATAGCCAGCCCTCGGCCCCCACTGCCGCCGCTTCCACGGCACCACAGAGACTGGGGCTGTGGTCTCACCTGTGCTACCTATGCCCCGACGTACGAGGCACGCTCGGCGGCGTTTTTTGCCCGAACCCGGCTCGGGGCTTGCGAACGTCCGGGGATTTCTCCCACGCCAAAGAGCCCACCCCCCAAAACTATAGGCAGCCCTCGGCCCCCACTGCCGCCGCTTCCACGGCACCACAGAGACTGGGGCTGCGGTCTCACCTGTGCTACCTATGCCCCGACGTACGAGGCACGCTCGGCGGCGTTTTTTGCCCGAACCCGGCACGGGGCTTGCGAACGTCCGGGGATTTCTCCCACGCCAAAGAGGCCACCCCCCAAAGCTGTGGCCAGCCCTGTGCACCCACTGCCGCCGCTTCCACGGCACCACAGAGACTGGGGCTGCGGTCGCACCTGTGCTGCCTATGCCCCGACGTACGAGGCACGCTCGGCGGCGTTTTTTGCCCGAACCCGGCACGGGGCTTGCGAACGTCCGGGGATTTCTCCCACGCCAAAGAGGCCACCCCCCAAACCTATAGGCAGCCCTGTGCACCCACTGCCGCCGCTTCCACGGCACCACAGAGACTGGGGCTGCGGTCGCAACTGTGCTGCCTATGCCCCGACGTACGAGGCACGCTCGGCGGCGTTTTTTGCCCGAACCCGGCTCGGGGCTTGCGAACGTCCGGGGATTTCTCCCACGCCAAAGAGGCCACCCCCCAAAGCTGTGGCCAGACCTGTCCACCCACTGCCGCCGCTTCCACGGCACCACAGAGACTGGGGCTGCGGTCTCACCTGTGCTGCCTATGCCCCGACGTACGAGGCACGCTCGGCGGCGTTTTTTGCCCGAACCCGGCACGGGGCTTGCGAACGTCCGAGGATTTCTCCCACACCAAAGAGGCCACCCCCCAAAACTATAGGCAGCCCTGTGCACCCACTGCCACCGCTTCCACGGCACCACAGAGACTGGGGCTGCGGTCTCACCTGTGCTAGCTATGCCCCGACGTACGAGGCACGCTCGGCGGCGTTTTTTGCCCGAACCCGGCTTGGGGCTTGCGAACGTCCGGGGATTTCTCCCACGCCAAAGAGCCCACCCCCCAAAGCTGTGGCCAGCCCTGTGCACCCACTGCCGCCGCTTCCACGGCACCACAGAGACTGGGGCTGCGGTGTCACCTGTGCTGCCTATGCCCCGACGTACGAGGCACGCTCGGCGGCGTTTTTTGCCCGAACCCGGCTCGGGGCTTGCGAACGTCCGGGGATTTCTCCCACGCGAAAGAGGCCACCCCCCAAAACTATATCCAGCCCTGTGCCCCCACTGCCGCCGCTTCCACGGCACCACAGAGACTGGGGCTGCGGTCTCACCTGTGCTGCCTATGCCCCGACGTACGAGGCACGCTCGGCGGCGTTTTTTGCCCGAACCCGGCACGGGGCTTGCGAACGTCCGGGGATTTCTCCAACGCCAAAGAGCCCAGCCCCCAAAACTATAGGCAGCCCTGTGCACCCACTGCCGCCGCTTCCACGGCACCACAGAGACTGGGGCTGCGGTCTCACCTGTGCTGCCTATGCCCCGACGTACGAGGCACGCTCGGCGGCGTTTTTTGCCCGAACCCGGCACGGGGCTTGCGAACGTCCGGGGATTTCTCCAACGCCAAAGAGCCCAGCCCCCAAAACTATAGGCAGCCCTGTGCACCCACTGCCGCCGCTTCCACGGCACCACAGAGACTGGGGCTGCGGTCTCACCTGTGCTGCCTATGCCCCGACGTACGAGGCACGCTCGGCAGCGTTTTTTGCCCGAACCCGGCTCGGGGCTTGCGAACGTCCGGGGATTTCTCCCACGCCAAAGAGCCCAGCCCCCAAAACTATATCCAGCCCTCGGCCCCCACTGCCGCCGCTTCCACGGCACCACAGAGGCTGGGGCTGCGGTCTCACCTGTGCTGCCTATGCCCCGACGTACGAGGCACGCTCGGAAGCGTTTTTTGCCCGAACCTGGCTCGGGGCTTGCGAACGTCCGGGGATTTCTCCCACGCCAAAGATCCCACCCCCCAAAACTATAGGCAGCCCTGTGCACCCACTGCCGCCGCTTCCACGGCACCACAGAGACTGGGGCTGCGGTCGCACCTGTGCTGCCTATGCCCCGACGTACGAGGCACGCTCGGCGGCGTTTTTTGCCCGAACCCGGCACGGGGCTTGCGAACGTCCGGGGATTTCTCCCACGCCAAAGAGGCCACCCCCCAAAGCTGTGGCCAGCCCTGTGCACCCACTGCCGCCGCTTCCACGGCACCACAGAGACTGGGGCTGCGGTCGCACCTGTGCTGCCTATGCCCCGACGTACGAGGCACGCTCGGCGGCGGTTTTTGCCCGAACCCGGCACGGGGCTTGCGAACGTCCGGGGATTTCTCCCACGCCAAAGAGGCCACCCCCCAAAGCTGTGGCCAGCCCTGTGCACCCACTGCCGCCGCTTCCACGGCACCACAGAGACTGGGGCTGCGGTCGCACCTGTGCTGCCTATGCCCCGACGTACGAGGCACGCTCGGCGGCGTTTTTTGCCCGAACCCGGCTCGGGGCTTGCGAACGTCCGGGGATTTCTCCCACGCCAAAGAGGCCACCCCCCAAAACTATATCCAGGCCTGTGCACCCACTGCCGCCGCTTCCACGGCACCACAGAGACTGGGGCTGCGGTCTCACCTGTGCTACCTATGCCCCGACGTACGAGGCACGCTCGGCGGCGTTTTTTGCCCGAACCTGGCTCGGGGCTTGCGAACGTCCGGGGATTTCTCCCACGCCAAAGAGGCCACCCCCCAAAGCTGTTGCCAGCCCTGTGCACCCACTGCCGCCGCTTCCACGGCACCACAGAGACTGGGGCTGCGGTCTCACCTGTGCTACCTATGCCCCGATGTACGAGGCACGCTCGGCGGCGTTTTTTGCCCGAACCTGGCTCGGGGCTTGCGAACGTCCGGGAATTTCTCCAACGCCAAAGAGGCCAGCCCCCAAAGCTGTTGCCAGCCCTGTGCACCCACTGCCGCCGCTTCCACGGCACCACAGAGACTGGGGCTGCGGTCTCACCTGTGCTGCCTATGCCCCGACGTACGAGGCACGCTCAGCGGCGTTTTTTGCCCAAACCCGGCACGGGGCTTGCGAACGTCCGGGGATTTCTCCAACGCCAAAGAGCCCAGCCCCCAAAACTATAGGCAGCCCTGTGCACCCACTGCCGCCGCTTCCACGGCACCACAGAGACTGGGGCTGCGGTCGCACCTGTGCTGCCTATGCCCCGACGTACGAGGCATGCTCGGCGGCGTTTTTTGCCCGAACCCGGCTCGGGGCTTGCGAACGTCCGGGGATTTCTCCCACGCCAAAGAGCCCAGCCCCCAAAACTATATCCAGCCCTCGGCCCCCACTGCCGCCGCTTCCACGGCACCACAGAGGCTGGGGCTGCGGTCTCACCTGTGCTACCTATGCCCCGACGTACGAGGCACGCTCGGCAGCGTTTTTTGCCCGAACCTGGCTCGGGGCTTGCGAACGTCCGGGGATTTCTCCCACGCCAAAGATCCCACCCCCCAAAACTATAGGCAGCCCTGTGCACCCACTGCCGCCGCTTCCACGGCACCACAGAGACTGGGGCTGCGGTCGCACCTGTGCTGCCTATGCCCCGACGTACGAGGCACGCTCGGCGGCGTTTTTTGCCCGAACCCGGCTCGGGGCTTGCGAACGTCCGGGGATTTCTCCCACGCCAAAGAGCCCAGCCCCCAAAACTATAGGCAGCCCTGTGCACCCACTGCCGCCGCTTCCACGGCACCACAGAGACTGGGGCTGCGGTCGCACCTGTGCTACCTATGCCCCGACATATGAGGCACGCTCGGCGGCGTTTTTTGCCCGAACCCGGCACGGGGCTTGCGAACGTCCGGGTATTTCTCCCACGCCAAAGATCCCACCCCCCAAAAATATAGCCAACCCTGTGCCCCCACTGCCGCCGATTCCACGGCACCACAGAGACTGGGGCTGCGGTCTCACCTGTGCTTCCTATGCCCCGACGTACGAGGCACGCTCGGCGGCGTTTTTTGCCCGAACCCGGCACGGGGCTTGCGAACGTCCGGGGATTTCTCCCACACCAAAGAGGCCAGCCCCCAAAGCTCTGGCCAGCCCTGTGCCCCCACTGCCGCCGCTTCCACGGCACCACAGAGACTGGGGCTGCGGTCGCACCTGTGCTGCCTATGCCCCGACGTACGAGGCACGCTCGGCGGCGTTTTTTGCCCGAACCCGGCACGGGGCTTGCGAACGTCCGGGGATTTCTCCCACGCCAAAGAGCCCAGCCCCCAAAACTATAGCCAGCCCTCGGCCCCCACTGCCGCCGCTTCCACGGCACCACAGAGACTGGGGCTGTGGTCTCACCTGTGCTACCTATGCCCCGACGTACGAGGCACGCTCGGCGGCGTTTTTTGCCCGAACCCGGCTCGGGGCTTGCGAACGTCCGGGGATTTCTCCCACGCGAAAGAGGCCACCCCCCAAAACTATATCCAGCCCTGTGCCCCCACTGCCGCCGCTTCCACGGCACCACAGAGACTGGGGCTGCGGTCTCACCTGTGCTACCTATGCCCCGACGTATGAGGCACGCTCGGCGGCGTTTTTTGCCCGAACCCGGCTCGGGGCTTGCGAACGTCCGGGGATTTCTCCCACGCCAAAGAGGCCACCCCCCAAAACTATAGGCAGCCCTCGGCCCCCACTGCCGCCGCTTCCACGGCACCACAGAGACTGGGGCTGCGGTCTCACCTGTGCTACCTATGCCCCGACGTACGAGGCACGCTCGGCGGCGTTTTTTGCCCGAACCCGGCTCGGGGCTTGCGAACGTCCGGGGATTTCTCCCACGCCAAAGAGCCCAGCCCCCAAAACTATATCCAGCCCTCGGTCCCCACTGCCGCCGCTTCCACGGCACCACAGAGACTGGGGCTGCGGTCTCACCTGTGCTGCCTATGCCCCGACGTACGAGGCACGCTCGGCGGCGTTTTTTGCCCGAACCCGGCTCGGGGCTTGCGAACGTCCGGGGATTTCTCCCACGCCAAAGAGCCCACCCCCCAAAACTATAGGCAGCCCTCGGCCCCCACTGCCGCCGCTTCCACGGCACCACAGAGGCTGGGGCTGCGGTCTCACCTGTGCTACCTATGCCCCGACGTACGAGGCACGCTCGGCGGCGTTTTTTGCCCGAACCCGGCACGGGGCTTGCGAACGTCCGGGGATTTCTCCCACGCCAAAGAGGCCACCCCCCAAAACTATAGGCAGCCCTGTGCACCCACTGCCGCCGCTTCCACGGCACCACAGAGACTGGGGCTGCGGTCGCACCTGTGCTGCCTATGCCCCGACGTACGAGGCACGCTCGGCGGCGTTTTTTGCCCGAACCCGGCTCGGGGCTTGCGAACGTCCGGGAATTTCTCCCACGCCAAAGAGGCCACCCCCCAAAACTATAGGCAGCCCTGTGCACCCACTGCCGCCGCTTCCACGGCACCACAGAGACTGGGGCTGCGGTCGCAACTGTGCTGCCTATGCCCCGACGTACGAGGCACGCTCGGCGGCGTTTTTTGCCCGAACCCGGCTCGGGGCTTGCGAACGTCCGGGGATTTCTCCCACGCCAAAGAGGCCACCCCCCAAAACTATAGCCAGCCCTCGGCCCCCACTGCCGCCGCTTCCACGGCACCACAGAGACTGGGGCTGCGGTCTCAACTGTGCTACCTATGCCCCGACGTATGAGGCACGCTCGGCAGCGTTTTTTGCCCGAACCCGGCACGGGGCTTGCGAACGTCCGGGGATTTCTCCAGCGCCAAAGAGCCCAGCCCCCAAAGCTGTGGCCAGCCCTGTGCACCCACTGCCGCCGCTTCCACGGCACCACAGAGACTGGGGCTGCGGTCTCACCTGTGCTGCCTATGCCCCGACGTACGAGGCACGCTCGGCGGCGTTTTTTGCCCGAACCCGGCACGGGGCTTGCGAACGTCCGGGGATTTCTCCCACGCCAAAGATCCCACCCCCCAAAGCTGTGGCCAGCCCTGTGCACCCACTGCCGCCGCTTCCACGGCACCACAGAGACTGGGGCTGCGGTCTCACCTGTGCTGCCTATGCCCCGACGTACGAGGCACGCTCGGCGGCGTTTTTTGCCCGAACCCGGCTTGGGGCTTGCGAACGTCCGAGGATTTCTCCCACACCAAAGAGGCCACCCCCCAAAACTATAGGCAGCCCTGTGCACCCACTGCCACCGCTTCCACGGCACCACAGAGACTGGGGCTGCGGTCTCACCTGTGCTAGCTATGCCCCGACGTACGAGGCACGCTCGGCGGCGTTTTTTGCCCGAACCCGGCTCGGGGCTTGCGAACGTCCGGGGATTTCTCCCACGCCAAAGAGCCCAGCCCCCAAAACTATAGGCAGCCCTGTGCACCCACTGCCACCGCTTCCACGGCACCACAGAGACTGGGGCTGCGGTCTCACCTGTGCTACCTATGCCCCGACGTACGAGGCACGCTCGGCGGCGTTTTTTGCCCGAACCCGGCTCGGGGCTTGCGAACGTCCGGGGATTTCTCCCACGCCAAAGAGCCCAGCCCCCAAAACTATATCCAGCCCTCGGTCCCCACTGCCGCCGCTTCCACAGCACCACAGAGACTGGGGCTGCGGTCTCACCTGTGCTGCCTATGCCCAGACGTACGAGGCACGCTCGGCGGCGTTTTTTGCCCGAACCCGGCACGGGGCTTGCGAACGTCCGGGGATTTCTCCCACGCCAAAGATCCCACCCCCCAAAACTATAGCCAACCCTGTGCCCCCACTGCCGCCGCTTCCACGGCACCACAGAGACTGGGGCTGCGGTCTCACCTGTGCTTCCTATGCCCCGACGTACGAGGCACGCTCGGCGGCGTTTTTTGCCCGAACCCGGCACGGGGCTTGCGAACGTCCGGGGATTTCTCCCACACCAAAGAGGCCAGCCCCCAAAGCTGTGGTCAGCCCTGTGCACCCACTGCCGCCGCTTCCACGGCACCACAGAGACTGGGGCTGCGGTCGCACCTGTGCTGCCTATGCCCCGACGTACGAGGCACGCTCGGCGGCGTTTTTTGCCCGAACCCGGCTCGGGGCTTGCGAACGTCCGGGGATTTCTCCCACGCCAAATAGCCCAGCCCCCAAAACTAGAGCCAGCCCTCAGCCCCCACTGCCGCCGCTTCCACAGCACCACAGAGACTGGGGCTGCGGTCGCACCTGTGCTGCCTATGCCCCGACGTACGAGGCACGCTCGGCGGCGTTTTTTGCCCGAACCCGGCACGGGGCTTGCGAACGTCCGGGGATTTCTCCCACGCCAAAGAGGCCACCCCCCAAAGCTGTGGCCAGCCCTGTGCCCCCACTGCCGCCGCTTCCACGGCACCACAGAGACTGGGGCTGCGGTCTCACCTGTGCTGCCTATGCCCCGACGTACGAGGCACGCTCGGCGGCGTTTTTTGCCCGAACCCGGCTCGGGGCTTGCGAACGTCCGGGGATTTCTCCCACGCCAAAGAGGCCACCCCCCAAAACTATAGGCAGCCCTGTGCCCCCACTGCCGCCGCTTCCACGGCACCACAGAGACTGGGGCTGCGGTCTCACCTGTGCTACCTATGCCCCGACGTACGAGGCACGCTCGGCGGCGTTTTTTGCCCGAACCCGGCACGGGGCTTGCAAACGTCCGGGGATTTCTCCCACGCCAAAGAGGCCACCCCCCAAAGCTGTGGCCAGCCCTGTGCACCCACTGCCGCCGCTTCCATGGCACCACAGAGACTGGGGCTGCGGTCTCACCTGTGCTGCCTATGCCCCGACGTACGAGGCACGCTCGGCGGCGTTTTTTGCCCGAACCCGGCTCGGGGCTTGCGAACGTCCGGGGATTTCTCCCACGCCAAAGAGGCCACCCCCCAAAACTATAGGCAGCCCTGTGCACCCACTGCCGCCGCTTCCACGGCACCACAGAGACTGGGGCTGCGGTCGCACCTGTGCTGCCTATGCCCCGACGTACGAGGCACGCTCGGCGGCGTTTTTTGCCCGAACCCGGCTCGGGGCTTGCGAACGTCCGGGGATTTCTCCCACGCCAAAGAGGCCACCCCCCAAAACTATAGCCAGCCCTCAGCCCCCACTGCCGCCGCTTCCACGGCACCACAGAGACTGGGGCTGCGGTCACACCTGTGCTGCCTATGCCCCGACGTACGAGGCACGCTCGGCGGCGTTTTTTGCCCGAACCCGGCTCGGGGCTTGCGAACGTCCGGGGATTTCTCCCACGCCAAAGAGCCCAGCCCCCAAAACTATATCCAGCCCTCGGTCCCCACTGCCGCCGCTTCCACAGCACCACAGAGACTGGGGCTGCGGTCTCACCTGTGCTGCCTATGCCCCGACGTACGAGGCACGCTCGGCGGCGTTTTTTGCCCGAACCCGGCACGGGGCTTGCGAACGTCCGGGGATTTCTCCCACGCCAAAGAGGCCACCCCCCAAAGCTGTGGCCAGCCCTGTGCCCCCACTGCCGCCGCTTCCACGGCACCACAGAGACTGGGGCTGCGGTCTCACCTGTGCTGCCTATGCCCCGACGTACGAGGCACGCTCGGCGGCGTTTTTTGCCCGAACCCGGCACGGGGCTTGCGAACGTCCGGGGATTTCTCCAACGCCAAAGAGCCCAGCCCCCAAAACTATAGGCAGCCCTGTGCACCCACTGCCGCCGCTTCCACGGCACCACAGAGACTGGGGCTGCGGTCGCAACTGTGCTGCCTATGCCCCGACGTACGAGGCACGCTCGGCGGCGTTTTTTGCCCGAACCCGGCACGGGGCTTGCGAACGTCCGGGGATTTCTCCAACGCCAAAGAGCCCAGCCCCCAAAACTATAGGCAGCCCTGTGCACCCACTGCCGCCGCTTCCACGGCACCACAGAGACTGGGGCTGCGGTCGCACCTGTGCTGCCTATGCCCCGACGTACGAGGCACGCTCGGCGGCGTTTTTTGCCCGAACCCGGCTCGGGGCTTGCGAACGTCCGGGGATTTCTCCCACGCCAAAGAGCCCAGCCCCCAAAACTATATCCAGCCCTCGGCCCCCACTGCCGCCGCTTCCACGGCACCACAGAGGCTGGGGCTGCAGTCTCACCTGTGCTACCTATGCCCCGACGTACGAGGCACGCTCGGCGGCGTTTTTTGCCCGAACCTGGCTCGGGGCTTGCGAACGTCCGGGGATTTCTCCCACGCCAAAGATCCCACCCCCCAAAACTATAGGCAGCCCTGTGCACCCACTGCCGCCGCTTCCACGGCACCACAGAGACTGGGGCTGCGGTCGCACCTGTGCTGCCTATGCCCCGACGTACGAGGCACGCTCGGCGGCGTTTTTTGCCCGAACCCGGCACGGGGCTTGCGAACGTCCGGGGATTTCTCCCACGCCAAAGAGGCCACCCCCCAAAGCTGTGGCCAGCCCTGTGCACCCACTGCCGCCGCTTCCACGGCACCACAGAGACTGGGGCTGCGGTCGCACCTGTGCTGCCTATGCCCCGACGTACGAGGCACGCTCGGCGGCGTTTTTTGCCCGAACCCGGCTTGGGGCTTGCGAACGTCCGGGGATTTCTCCCACGCCAAAGATCCCACCCCCCAAAGCTGTGGCCAGCCCTGTGCACCCACTGCCGCCGCTTCCACGGCACCACAGAGACTGGGGCTGCGGTCGCACCTGTGCTGCCTATGCCCCGACGTACGAGGCACGCTCGGCGGCGTTTTTTGCCCGAACCCGGCTCGGGGCTTGCGAACGTCCGGGGATTTCTCCCACGCCAAAGAGGCCACCCCCCAAAACTATAGGCAGCCCTCGGCCCCCCACTGCCGCCGCTTCCACGGCACCACAGAGACTGGGGCTGCGGTCTCACCTGTGCTACCTATGCCCCGACGTACGAGGCACGCTCGGCGGCGTTTTTTGCCCGAACCCGGCACGGGGCTTGCGAACGTCCGGGGATTTCTCCCACGCCAAAGAGGCCACCCCCCAAAGCTGTGGCCAGCCCTGTGCACCCACTGCCGCCGCTTCCATGGCACCACAGAGACTGGGGCTGCGGTCTCACCTGTGCTGCCTATGCCCCGACGTACGAGGCACGCTCGGCGGCGTTTTTTGCCCGAACCCGGCTCGGGGCTTGCGAACGTCCGGGGATTTCTCCCACGCCAAAGAGGCCACCCCCCAAAACTATAGGCAGCCCTGTGCACCCACTGCCGCCGCTTCCACGGCACCACAGAGACTGGGGCTGCGGTCGCACCTGTGCTGCCTATGCCCCGACGTACGAGGCACGCTCGGCGGCGTTTTTTGCCCGAACCCGGCTCGGGGCTTGCGAACGTCCGGGGATTTCTCCCACGCCAAAGAGGCCACCCCCCAAAACTATAGCCAGCCCTCAGCCCCCACTGCCGCCGCTTCCACGGCACCACAGAGACTGGGGCTGCGGTCACACCTGTGCTGCCTATGCCCCGACGTACGAGGCACGCTCGGCGGCGTTTTTTGCCCGAACCCGGCTCGGGGCTTGCGAACGTCCGGGGATTTCTCCCACGCCAAAGAGCCCAGCCCCCAAAACTATATCCAGCCCTCGGTCCCCACTGCCGCCGCTTCCACAGCACCACAGAGACTGGGGCTGCGGTCTCACCTGTGCTGCCTATGCCCCGACGTACGAGGCACGCTCGGCGGCGTTTTTTGCCCGAACCCGGCACGGGGCTTGCGAACGTCCGGGGATTTCTCCCACGCCAAAGAGGCCACCCCCCAAAACTATAGGCAGCCCTGTGCCCCCACTGCCGCCGCTTCCACGGCACCACAGAGACTGGGGCTGCAGTCTCACCTGTGCTACCTATGCCCCGACGTACGAGGCACGCTCGGCGGCGTTTTTTGCCCGAACCCGGCTCGGGGCTTGCGAACGTCCGGGGATTTCTCCCACGCGAAAGAGGCCACCCCCCAAAACTATATCCAGCCCTGTGCCCCCACTGCCGCCGCTTCCACGGCACCACAGAGACTGGGGCTGCGGTCTCACCTGTGCTGCCTATGCCCCGACGTACGAGGCACGCTCGGCGGCGTTTTTTGCCCGAACCCGGCACGGGGCTTGCGAACGTCCGGGGATTTCTCCAACGCCAAAGAGCCCAGCCCCCAAAACTATAGGCAGCCCTGTGCACCCACTGCCGCCGCTTCCACGGCACCACAGAGACTGGGGCTGCGGTCGCACCTGTGCTGCCTATGCCCCGACGTACGAGGCACGCTCGGCGGCGTTTTTTGCCCGAACCCGGCACGGGGCTTGCGAACGTCCGGGGATTTCTCCAACGCCAAAGAGCCCAGCCCCCAAAACTATAGGCAGCCCTGTGCACCCACTGCCGCCGCTTCCACGGCACCACAGAGACTGGGGCTGCGGTCGCACCTGTGCTGCCTATGCCCCGACGTACGAGGCACGCTCGGCGGCGTTTTTTGCCCGAACCCGGCTCGGGGCTTGCGAACGTCCGGGGATTTCTCCCACGCCAAAGATCCCACCCCCCAAAACTATAGGCAGCCCTGTGCACCCACTGCCGCCGCTTCCACGGCACCACAGAGACTGGGGCTGCGGGTCGCACCTGTGCTGCCTATGCCCCGACGTACGAGGCACGCTCGGCGGCGTTTTTTGCCCGAACCCGGCACGGGGCTTGCGAACGTCCGGGGATTTCTCCCACGCCAAAGAGGCCACCCCCCAAAGCTGTGGCCAGCCCTGTGCACCCACTGCCGCCGCTTCCACGGCACCACAGAGACTGGGGCTGCGGTCGCACCTGTGCTGCCTATGCCCCGACGTACGAGGCACGCTCGGCGGCGTTTTTTGCCCGAACCCGGCTTGGGGCTTGCGAACGTCCGGGGATTTCTCCCACGCCAAAGATCCCACCCCCCAAAGCTGTGGCCAGCCCTGTGCACCCACTGCCGCCGCTTCCACGGCACCACAGAGACTGGGGCTGCGGTCGCACCTGTGCTGCCTATGCCCCGACGTACGAGGCACGCTCGGCGGCGTTTTTTGCCCGAACCCGGCTCGGGGCTTGCGAACGTCCGGGGATTTCTCCCACGCGAAAGAGGCCACCCCCCAAAACTATATCCAGCCCTGTGCACCCACTGCCGCCGCTTCCACGGCACCACAGAGACTGGGGCTGCGGTCTCACCTGTGCTACCTATGCCCCGACGTACGAGGCACGCTCGGCGGCGTTTTTTGCCCGAACCCGGCACGGGGCTTGCGAACGTCCGGGAATTTCTCCAACGCCAAAGAGGCCACCCCCCAAAGCTGTTGCCAGCCCTGTGCACCCACTGCCGCCGCTTCCACGGCACCACAGAGACTGGGGCTGCGGTCTCACCTGTGCTACCTATGCCCCGACGTACGAGGCACGCTCGGCGGCGTTTTTTGCCCGAACCTGGCTCGGGGCTTGCGAACGTCCGGGAATTTCTCCAACGCCAAAGAGGCCAGCCCCCAAAGCTGTTGCCAGCCCTGTGCACCCACTGCCGCCGCTTCCACGGCACCACAGAGACTGGGGCTGCGGTCTCACCTGTGCTGCCTATGCCCCGACGTACGAGGCACGCTCGGCGGCGTTTTTTTGCCCGAACCCGGCACGGGGCTTGCGAACGTCCGGGGATTTCTCCAACGCCAAAGAGCCCAGCCCCCAAAACTATAGGCAGCCCTGTGCACCCACTGCCGCCGCTTCCACGGCACCACAGAGACTGGGGCTGCGGTCTCACCTGTGCTGCCTATGCCCCGACGTACGAGGCACGCTCGGCGGCGTTTTTTGCCCGAACCCGGCACGGGGCTTGCGAACGTCCGGGGATTTCTCCAACGCCAAAGAGCCCAGCCCCCAAAACTATAGGCAGCCCTGTACACCCACTGCCGCCGCTTCCACGGCACCACAGAGACTGGGGCTGCGGTCGCACCTGTGCTGCCTATGCCCCGACGTACGAGGCACGCTCGGCGGCGTTTTTTGCCCGAACCCGGCTCGGGGCTTGCGAACGTCCGGGGATTTCTCCCACGCCAAAGAGGCCACCCCCCAAAACTATAGGCAGCCCTGTGCACCCACTGCCGCCGCTTCCACGGCACCACAGAGACTGGGGCTGCGGTCGCAACTGTGCTGCCTATGCCCCGACGTACGAGGCACGCTCGGCGGCGTTTTTTGCCCGAACCCGGCTCGGGGCTTGCGAACGTCCGGGGATTTCTCCCACGCCAAAGAGGCCACCCCCCAAAACTATAGCCAGCCCTCGGCCCCCACTGCCGCCGCTTCCACGGCACCACAGAGACTGGGGCTGCGGTCTCACCTGTGCTACCTATGCCCCGACGTACGAGGCACGCTCGGCAGCGTTTTTTGCCCGAACCCGGCACGGGGCTTGCGAACGTCCGGGAATTTCTCCAGCGCCAAAGAGCCCAGCCCCCAAAGCTGTGGCCAGCCCTGTGCACCCACTGCCGCCGCTTCCACGGCACCACAGAGACTGGGGCTGCGGTCTCACCTGTGCTGCCTATGCCCCGACGTACGAGGCACGCTCGGCGGCGTTTTTTGCCCGAACCCGGCACGGGGCTTGCGAACGTCCGAGGATTTCTCCCACACCAAAGAGGCCACCCCCCAAAACTATAGGCAGCCCTGTGCACCCACTGCCACCGCTTCCACGGCACCACAGAGACTGGGGCTGCGGTCTCACCTGTGCTAGCTATGCCCCGACGTACGAGGCACGCTCGGCGGCGTTTTTTGCCTGAACCCGGCTCGGGGCTTGCGAACGTCCGGGGATTTCTCCAACGCCAAAGAGGCCAGCCCCCAAAACTATAGGCAGCCCTGTGCACCCACTGCCACCGCTTCCACGGCACCACAGAGACTGGGGCTGCGGTCTCACCTGTGCTACCTATGCCCCGACGTACGAGGCACGCTCGGCGGCGTTTTTTGCCCGAACCCGGCTCGGGGCTTGCGAACGTCCGGGGATTTCTCCCACGCCAAAGAGCCCAGCCCCCAAAACTATATCCAGCCCTCGGTCCCCACTGCCGCCGCTTCCACAGCACCACAGAGACTGGGGCTGCGGTCTCACCTGTGCTGCCTATGCCCAGACGTACGAGGCACGCTCGGCGGCGTTTTTTTGCCCGAACCCGGCACGGGGCTTGCGAACGTCCGGGTATTTCTCCCACGCCAAAGATCCCACCCCCCAAAACTATAGCCAACCCTGTGCCCCCACTGCCGCCGCTTCCACGGCACCACAGAGACTGGGGCTGCGGTCTCACCTGTGCTGCCTATGCCCCGACGTACGAGGCACGCTCGGCGGTGTTTTTTGCCCGAACCCGGCACGGGGCTTGCGAACGTCCGGGGATTTCTCCCACACCAAAGAGGCCAGCCCCCAAAAGCTGTGGTCAGCCCTGTGCACCCACTGCCGCCGCTTCCACGGCACCACAGAGACTGGGGCTGCGGTCGCACCTGTGCTGCCTATGCCCCGACGTACGAGGCACGCTCGGCGGCGTTTTTTGCCCGAACCCGGCTCGGGGCTTGCGAACGTCCGGGGATTTCTCCCACGCCAAAGAGCCCAGCCCCCAAAACTATAGCCAGCCCTCAGCCCCCACTGCCGCCGCTTCCACAGCACCACAGAGACTGGGGCTGCGGTCGCACCTGTGCTGCCTATGCCCCGACGTACGAGGCACGCTCGGCGGCGTTTTTTGCCCGAACCCGGCACGGGGCTTGCGAACGTCCGGGGATTTCTCCCACGCCAAAGAGCCCACCCCCCAAAACTATAGCCAGCCCTCGGCCCCCACTGCCGCCGCTTCCACGGCACCACAGAGACTGGGGCTGTGGTCTCACCTGTGCTACCTATGCCCCGACGTATGAGGCACGCTCGGCGGCGTTTTTTGCCCGAACCCGGCACGGGGCTTGCGAACGTCCGGGGATTTCTCCCACACCAAAGAGGCCACCCCCCAAAGCTGTGGCCAGCCCTGTGCCCCCACTGCCGCCGCTTCCACGGCACCACAGAGACTGGGGCTGCGGTCGCACCTGTGCTGCCTATGCCCCGACGTACGAGGCACGCTCGGCGGCGTTTTTTGCCCGAACCCGGCACGGGGCTTGCGAACGTCCGGGGATTTCTCCCACACCAAAGAGGCCACCCCCCAAAGCTATAGCCAGCCCTGTGCCCCCACTGCCGCCGCTTCCATGGCACCACAGAGACTGGGGCTGCGGTCTCACCTGTGCTGCCTATGCCCCGACGTACGAGGCACGCTCGGCGGCGTTTTTTGCCCGAACCCGGCACGGGGCTTGCGAACGTCCGGGGATTTCTCCCACGCCAAAGAGGCCACCCCCCAAAACTATAGGCAGCCCTGTGCCCCCACTGCCGCCGCTTCCACGGCACCACAGAGACTGGGGCTGCGGTCTCACGTGTGCTGCCTATGCCCCGACGTACGAGGCACGCTCGGCGGCGTTTTTTGCCCGAACCCGGCTCGGGGCTTGCGAACGTCCGGGGATTTCTCCCACGCCAAAGAGCCCAGCCCCCAAAACTATATCCAGCCCTGTGCCCCCACTGCCGCCGCTTCCACGGCACCACAGAGACTGGGGCTGCGGTCTCACCTGTGCTACCTATGCCCCGACGTACGAGGCACGCTCGGCAGCGTTTTTTGCCCGAACCCGGCACGGGGCTTGCGAACGTCCGGGGATTTCTCCCACGCCAAGGAGGCCACCCCCCAAAGCTGTGGTCAGCCCTGTGCACCCACTGCCGCCGCTTCCACGGCACCACAGAGACTGGGGCTGCGGTCGCACCTGTGCTGCCTATGCCCCGACGTACGAGGCACGCTCGGCGGCGTTTTTTGCCCGAACCCGGCTCGGGGCTTGCGAACGTCCGGGGATTTGTCCCACGCCAAAGAGCCCAGCCCCCAAAACTATAGGCAGCCCTCGGCCCCCACTGCCGCCGCTTCCACGGCACCACAGAGACTGGGGCTGCGGTCACACCTGTGCTGCCTATGCCCCGACGTACGAGGCACGCTCGGCGGCGTTTTTTGCCCAAACCCGGCACGGGGCTTGCGAACGTCCGGGGATTTCTCCCACGCCAAAGAGCCCAGCCCCCAAAACTATAGCCAGCCCACGGCCCCCACTGCCGCCGCTTCCACGGCACCACAGAGACTGGGGCTGCGGTCTCACCTGTGCTGCCTATGCCCCGACGTACGACGCACGCTCGGCGGCGTTTTTTGCCCGAACCCGGCTCGGGGCTTGCGAACGTCCGGGGATTTCTCCCACGCCAAAGAGGCCACCCCCCAAAACTATAGGCAGCCCTCGGCCCCCACTGCCGCCGCTTCCACGGCACCACAGAGACTGGGGCTGCGGTCTCACCTGTGCTACCTATGCCCCGACGTACGAGGCACGCTCGGCGGCGTTTTTTTGCCCGAACCCGGCTCGGGGCTTGCGAACGTCCGGGCATTTCTCCCACGCCAAAGAGGCCACCCCCCAAAGCTGTGGCCAGCCCTGTGCACCCACTGCCGCCGCTTCCACGGCACCACAGAGACTGGGGCTGCGGTCGCACCTGTGCTGCCTATGCCCCGACGTACGAGGCACGCTCGGCGGCGTTTTTTTGCCCGAACCCGGCTCGGGGCTTGCGAACGTCCGGGGATTTCTCCCACGCCAAAGAGGCCACCCCCCAAAACTATAGGCAGCCCTGTGCACCCACTGCCGCCGCTTCCACGGCACCACAGAGACTGGGGCTGCGGTCGCACCTGTGCTGCCTATGCCCCGACGTACGAGGCACGCTCGGCGGCGTTTTTTGCCCGAACCCGGCTCGGGGCTTGCGAACGTCCGGGGATTTCTCCCACGCCAAAGAGGCCACCCCCCAAAACTATAGCCAGCCCTCGGCCCCCACTGCCGCCGCTTCCACGGCACCACAGAGACTGGGGCTGCGGTCGCACCTGTGCTGCCTATGCCCCGACGTACGAGGCACGCTCGGCGGCGTTTTTTGCCTGAACCCGGCACGGGGCTTGCGAACGTCCGGAGATTTCTCCCACACCAAAGAGGCCACCCCCCAAAGCTATAGCCAGCCCTGTGCCCCCACTGCCGCCGCTTCCACGGCACCACAGAGACTGGGGCTGCGGTCGCACCTGTGCTGCCTATGCCCCGACGTACGAGGCACGCTCGGCGGCGTTTTTTGCCCGAACCCGGCTCGGGGCTTGCGAACGTCCGGGGATTTCTCCCACACCAAAGAGGCCAGCCCCCAAAGCTGTGGCCAGCCCTGTGCCCCCACTGCCGCCGCTTCCACGGCACCACAGAGACTGGGGCTGCGGTCGCACCTGTGCTGCCTATGCCCCGACGTACGAGGCACGCTCGGCGGCGTTTTTTGCCCGAACCCGGCTCGGGGCTTGCGAACGTCCGGGGATTTCTCCCACGCCAAAGAGGCCACCCCCCAAAACTATAGGCAGCCCTCGGCCCCCACTGCCGCCGCTTCCACGGCACCACAGAGACTGGGGCTGCGGTCGCACCTGTGCTACCTATGCCCCGACGTACGAGGCACGCTCGGCGGCGTTTTTTGCCCGAACCCGGCACGGGGCTTGCGAACGTCCGGGGATTTCTCCCACGCCAAGGAGGCCACCCCCCAAAGCTGTGGTCAGCCCTGTGCACCCACTGCCGCCGCTTCCACGGCACCACAGAGACTGGGGCTGCGGTCGCACCTGTGCTGCCTATGCCCCGACGTACGAGGCACGCTCGGCGGCGTTTTTTGCCCGAACCCGGCTCGGGGCTTGCGAACGTCCGGGGATTTGTCCCACGCCAAAGAGCCCAGCCCCCAAAACTATAGCCAGCCCTCGGCCCCCACTGCCGCCGCTTCCACGGCACCACAGAGACTGGGGCTGCGGTCTTACCTGTGCTGCCTATGCCCCGACGTACGAGGCACGCTCGGCGGCGTTTTTTGCCCGAACCCGGCTCGGGGCTTGCGAACGTCCGGGGATTTCTCCCACGCCAAAGAGGCCACCCCCCAAAGCTGTGGCCAGCCCTGTGCACCCACTGCCGCCGCTTCCACGGCACCACAGAGACTGGGGCTGCGGTCGCACCTGTGCTGCCTATGCCCCGACGTACGAGGCACGCTCGGCGGCGTTTTTTGCCCGAACCCGGCACGGGGCTTGCGAACGTCCGGGGATTTCTCCCACGCCAAAGAGGCCACCCCCCAAAACTATAGGCAGCCCTGTGCACCCACTGCCGCCGCTTCCACGGCACCACAGAGACTGGGGCTGCGGTCGCAACTGTGCTGCCTATGCCCCGACGTACGAGGCACGCTCGGCGGCGTTTTTTGCCCGAACCCGGCTCGGGGCTTGCGAACGTCCGGGGATTTCTCCCACGCCAAAGAGGCCACCCCCCAAAACTATAGCCAGCCCTCGGCCCCCACTGCCGCCGCTTCCACGGCACCACAGAGACTGGGGCTGCGGTCTCACCTGTGCTGCCTATGCCCCGACGTACGAGGCACGCTCGGCGGCGTTTTTTGCCCGAACCCGGCACGGGGCTTGCGAACGTCCGGGGATTTCTCCCACGCCAAAGAGTCCACCCCCCAAAGCTGTGGCCAGCCCTGTGCACCCACTGCCGCCGCTTCCACGGCACCACAGAGACTGGGGCTGCGGTCACACCTGTGCTGCCTATGCCCCGACGTACGAGGCACGCTCGGCGGCGTTTTTTGCCCGAACCCGGCACGGGGCTTGCGAACGTCCGGGGATTTCTCCCACGCCAAAGAGCCCAGCCCCCAAAACTATATCCAGCCCTCGGTCCCCACTGCCGCCGCTTCCACGGCACCACAGAGACTGGGGCTGCGGTCTCACCTGTGCTACCTATGCCCCGACGTACGAGGCACGCTCGGCGGCGTTTTTTGCCCGAACCCGGCACGGGGCTTGCGAACGTCCGGGGATTTCTCCCACGCCAAAGAGCCCAGCCCCCAAAGCTGTGGCCAGCCCTGTGCCCCCACTGCCGCCGCTTCCACGGCACCACAGAGACTGGGGCTGCGGTCGCACCTGTGCTGCCTATGGCCCGACGTACGAGGCACGCTCGGCGGCGTTTTTTGCCCGAACCCGGCACGGGGCTTGCGAACGTCCGGGGATTTCTCCCACGCCAAAGAGGCCACCCCCCAAAACTATAGCCAGCCCTCGGCCCCCACTGCCGCCGCTTCCATGGCACCACAGAGACTGGGGCTGCGGTCTCAACTGTGCTACCTATGCCCCGACGTACGAGGCACGCTCGGCAGCGTTTTTTGCCCGAACCCGGCACGGGGCTTGCGAACGTCCGAGGATTTCTCCCACACCAAAGAGGCCACCCCCCAAAACTATAGGCAGCCCTGTGCACCCACTGCCGCCGCTTCCACGGCACCACAGAGACTGGGGCTGCGGTCTCACCTGTGCTACCTATGCCCCGACGTACGAGGCACGCTCGGCGGCGTTTTTTGCCCGAACCCGGCTCGGGGCTTGCGAACGTCCGGGGATTTCTCCCACGCCAAAGAGCCCAGCCCCCAAAACTATAGGCAGCCCTGTGCACCCACTGCCGCCGCTTCCACGGCACCACAGAGACTGGGGCTGCGGTCGCACCTGTGCTGCCTATGCCCCGACGTACGAGGCACGCTCGGCGGCGTTTTTTGCCCGAACCCGGCTCGGGGCTTGCGAACGTCCGGGGATTTCTCCCACGCCAAAGAGCCCACCCCCCAAAACTATATCCAGCCCTCGGCCCCCACTGCCGCCGCTTCCACGGCACCACAGAGACTGGGGCTGCGGTCTCACCTGTGCTACCTGTGCCCCGACGTACGAGGCACGCTCGGCGGCGTTTTTTGCCCGAACCCGGCTCGGGGCTTGCGAACGTCCGGGGATTTCTCCCACGCCAAAGAGCCCAGCCCCCAAAACTATAGCCAGCCCTCGGCCCCCACTGCCGCCGCTTCCACAGCACCACAGAGACTGGGGCTGCGGTCGCACCTGTGCTGCCTATGCCCCGACGTACGAGGCACGCTCGGCGGCGTTTTTTGCCCGAACCCGGCACGGGGCTTGCGAACGTCCGGGGATTTCTCCCACGCCAAAGAGCCCACCCCCCAAAACTATAGCCAGCCCTGTGCCCCCACTGCCGCCGCTTCCACGGCACCACAGAGACTGGGGCTGCGGTCTCACCTGTGCTACCTATGCCCCGACGTATGAGGCACGCTCGGCGGCGTTTTTTGCCCGAACCCGGCACGGGGCTTGCGAACGTCCGGGGATTTCTCCCACACCAAAGAGGCCACCCCCCAAAGCTATAGCCAGCCCTGTGCCCCCACTGCCGCCGCTTCCACGGCACCACAGAGACTGGGGCTGCGGTCGCACCTGTGCTGCCTATGCCCCGACGTACGAGGCACGCTCGGCGGCGTTTTTGCCCGAACCCGGCACGGGGCTTGCGAACGTCCGGGGATTTCTCCCACGCCAAAGAGCCCAGCCCCCAAAACTATAGCCAGCCCTCGGCCCCCACTGCCGCCGCTTCCACGGCACCACAGAGACTGGGGCTGCGGTCTCACCTGTGCTGCCTATGCCCCGACGTACGAGGCACGCTCGGTGGCGTTTTTTGCCCGAACCCGGCACGGGGCTTGCGAACGTCCGGGGATTTCTCCCACGCCAAAGAGGCCACCCCCAAAACTATAGCCAGCCCTCGGCCCCCACTGCCGCCGCTTCCACGGCACCACAGAGACTGGGGCTGCGGTCTCACCTGTGCTGCCTATGCCCCGACGTACGAGGCACGCTCGGCGGCGTTTTTTGCCCGAACCCAGCACGGGGCTTGCGAACGTCCGGGGATTTCTCCCACGCCAAAGAGCCCAGCCCCCAAAGCTGTGGCCAGCCCTCGGCCCCCACTGCCGCCGCTTCCACGGCACCACAGAGACTGGGGCTGCGGTCTCACCTGTGCTGCCTATGCCCCAACGTACGAGGCACGCTCGGCGGCGTTTTTTGCCCGAACCCGGCACGGGGCTTGCGAACGTCCGGGGATTTCTCCCACACCAAAGAGCCCAGCCCCCAAAGCTGTGGCCAGCCCTGTGCACCCACTGCCGCCGCTTCCACGGCACCACAGAGACTGGGGCTGCGGTCGCACCTGTGCTGCCTATGCCCCGACGTACGAGGCACGCTCGGCGGCGTTTTTTGCCCGAACCCGGCACGGGGCTTGCGAACGTCCGGGGATTTCTCCCACGCCAAAGAGCCCACCCCCCAAAACTATAGCCAGCCCTCGGCCCCCACTGCCGCCGCTTCCATGGCACCACAGAGACTGGGGCTGCGGTCTCAACTGTGCTACCTATGCCCCGACGTACGAGGCACGCTCGGCAGCGTTTTTTGCCCGAACCCGGCACGGGGCTTGCGAACGTCCGAGGATTTCTCCCACACCAAAGAGGCCACCCCCCAAAACTATAGGCAGCCCTGTGCACCCACTGCCGCCGCTTCCACGGCACCACAGAGACTGGGGCTGCGGTCTCACCTGTGCTACCTATGCCCCGACGTACGAGGCACGCTCGGCGGCGTTTTTTGCCCGAACCCGGCTCGGGGCTTGCGAACGTCCGGGGATTTCTCCCACGCCAAAGAGCCCAGCCCCCAAAACTATAGGCAGCCCTGTGCACCCACTGCCGCCGCTTCCACGGCACCACAGAGACTGGGGCTGCGGTCGCACCTGTGCTGCCTATGCCCCGACGTACGAGGCACGCTCGGCGGCGTTTTTTGCCCGAACCCGGCTCGGGGCTTGCGAACGTCCGGGGATTTCTCCCACGCCAAAGAGCCCACCCCCCAAAACTATATCCAGCCCTCGGCCCCCACTGCCGCCGCTTCCACGGCACCACAGAGACTGGGGCTGCGGTCTCACCTGTGCTACCTGTGCCCCGACGTACGAGGCACGCTCGGCGGCGTTTTTTGCCAGAACCCGGCTCGGGGCTTGCGAACGTCCGGGGATTTCTCCCACGCCAAAGAGCCCAGCCCCCAAAACTATAGCCAGCCCTCGGCCCCCACTGCCGCCGCTTCCACGGCACCACAGAGACTGGGGCTGCGGTCGCACCTGTGCTGCCTATGCCCCGACGTACGAGGCACGCTCGGCGGCGTTTTTTTGCCCGAACCCGGCACGGGGCTTGCGAACGTCCGGGGATTTCTCCCACGCCAAAGAGCCCACCCCCCAAAACTATAGCCAGCCCTGTGCCCCCACTGCCGCCGCTTCCACGGCACCACAGAGACTGGGGCTGTGGTCTCACCTGTGCTACCTATGCCCCGACGTATGAGGCACGCTCGGCGGCGTTTTTTGCCCGAACCCGGCACGGGGCTTGCGAACGTCCGGGGATTTCTCCCACACCAAAGAGGCCACCCCCCCAAAGCTATAGCCAGCCCTGTGCCCCCACTGCCGCCGCTTCCACGGCACCACAGAGACTGGGGCTGCGGTCGCACCTGTGCTGCCTATGCCCCGACGTACGAGGCACGCTCGGCGGCGTTTTTTGCCCCGAACCCGGCACGGGGCTTGCGAACGTCCGGGGATTTCTCCCACGCCAAAGAGCCCAGACCCCAAAACTATAGCCAGCCCTCGGCCCCCACTGCCGCCGCTTCCACGGCACCACAGAGACTGGGGCTGCGGTCTCACCTGTGCTGCCTATGCCCCGACGTACGAGGCACGCTCGGGCGGCGTTTTTTGCCCGAACCCGGCACGGGGCTTGCGAACGTCCGGGGATTTCTCCCACGCCAAAGAGGCCACCCCCAAAACTATAGCCAGCCCTCGGCCCCCACTGCCGCCGCTTCCACGGCACCACAGAGACTGGGGCTGCGGTCTCACCTGTGCTGCCTATGCCCCGACGTACGAGGCACGCTCGGCGGCGTTTTTTGCCCGAACCCAGCACGGGGCTTGCGAACGTCCGGGGATTTCTCCCACGCCAAAGAGCCCAGCCCCCAAAGCTGTGGCCAGCCCTCGGCCCCCACTGCCGCCGCTTCCACGGCACCACAGAGACTGGGGCTGCGGTCTCACCTGTGCTGCCTATGCCCCAACGTACGAGGCACGCTCGGCGGCGTTTTTTGCCCGAACCCGGCACGGGGCTTGCGAACGTCCGGGGATTTCTCCCACACCAAAGAGCCCAGCCCCCAAAGCTGTGGCCAGCCCTGTGCACCCACTGCCGCCGCTTCCACGGCACCACAGAGACTGGGGCTGCGGTCGCACCTGTGCTGCCTATGCCCCGACGTACGAGGCACGCTCGGCGGCGTTTTTTGCCCGAACCCGGCTCGGGGCTTGCGAACGTCCGGGGATTTCTCCCACGCCAAAGAGGCCACCCCCCAGAACTATAGGCAGCCCTGTGCCCCCACTGCCGCCGCTTCCACGGCACCACAGAGACTGGGGCTGCGGTCTCACCTGTGCTACCTATGCCCCGACGTATGAGGCACGCTCGGCGGCATTTTTTGCCCGAACCCGGCACGGGGCTTGCGAACGTCCGGGGATTTCTCCCACACCAACGAGGCCACCCCCCAAAACTATAGCCAGCCCTGTGCCCCCACTGCCGCCGCTTCCACGGCACCACAGAGACTGGGGCTGCGGTCTCACCTGTGCTACCTATGCCCCGACGTACGAGGCACGCCCGGCGGCGTTTTTTGCCCGAACCCGGCACGGGGCTTGCGAACGTCCGGGGATTTCTCCCACGCCAAAGAGCCCAGCCCCCAAAACTATAGGCAGCCCTCGGCCCCCACTGCCGCCGCTTCCACGGCACCACAGAGACTGGGGCTGCGGTCTCACTGTGCTACCTATGCCCCGACGTATGAGGCACGCTCGGCGGCGTTTTTTGCCCGAACCCGGCACGGGGCTTGCGAACGTCCGGGGATTTCTCCCACGCCAAAGAGGCCAGCCCCCAAAGCTGTGGCCAGCCCTGTGCCCCCACTGCCGCCGCTTCCACGGCACCACAGAGACTGGGGCTGCGGTCTCACCTGTGCTACCTATGCCCCGACGTACGAGGCACGCTCGGCGGCGTTTTTTGCCCGAACCCGGCACGGGACTTGCGAACGTCCGGGGATTTTTCCCACACCAAAGAGCCCAGCCCCCAAAGCTGTGGCCAGCCCTGTGCCCCCACTGCCGCCGCTTCCACGGCACCACAGAGACTGGGGCTGCGGTCTCACCTGTGCTACCTATGCCCCGACGTACGAGGCACGCTCGGCGGCGTTTTTTGCCCGAACCCGGCACGGGGCTTGCGAACGTCCGGGGATTTCTCCAACACCAAAGAGCCCAGCCCCCAAAACTATAGGCAGCCCTGTGCACCCACTGCCGCCGCTTCCACGGCACCACAGAGACTGGGGCTGCGGTCGCACCTGTGCTGCCTATGGCCCGACGTACGAGGCACGCTCGGCGGCGTTTTTTGCCCGAACCCGGCACGGGGTTTGCGAACGTCCGGGGATTTCTCCCACGCCAAAGAGCCCACCCCCCAAAACTATATCCAGCCCTCGGCCCCCACTGCCGCCGCTTCCACGGCACCACAGAGGCTGGGGCTGCGGTCTCACCTGTGCTGCCTATGCCCCGACGTACGAGGCACGCTCTGCAGCGTTTTTTGCCCGAACCTGGCTCGGGGCTTGCGAACGTCCGGGGATTTCTCCCACGCCAAAGATCCCACCCCCCAAAACTATAGGCAGCCCTGTGCACCCACTGCCGCCGCTTCCACGGCACCACAGAGACTGGGGCTGCGGTCGCACCTGTGCTGCCTATGCCCCGACGTACAAGGCACGCTCGGCGGCGTTTTTTGCCCGAACCCGGCACGGGGCTTGCGAACGTCCGGGGATTTCTCCCACGCCAAAGATCCCACCCCCCAAAACTATAGGCAGCCCTCGGCCCCCACTGCCGCCGCTTCCACGGCACCACAGAGACTGGGGCTGCGGTCTCACCTGTGCTACCTATGCCCCGACGTATGAGGCACGCTCGGCGGCGTTTTTTGCCCGAACCCGGCACGGGGCTTGCGAACGTCCGGGTATTTCTCCCACGCCAAAGATCCCACCCCCCAAAACTATAGCCAACCCTGTGCCCCCACTGCCGCCGCTTCCACGGCACCACAGAGACTGGGGCTGCGGTCGCACCTGTGCTGCCTATGCCCCGACGTACGAGGCACGCTCGGCGGCGTTTTTTGCCCGAACCCCGGCTCGGGGCTTGCGAACGTCCGGGGATTTCTCCCACGCCAAAGAGCCCAGCCCCCAAAACTATAGGCAGCCCTCGGCCCCCACTGCCGCCGCTTCCCACGGCACCACAGAGACTGGGGCTGCGGTCGCACCTGTGCTGCCTATGCCCCGACGTACGAGGCACGCTCGGCGGCGTTTTTTGCCCGAACCCGGCACGGGGCTTGCGAACGTCCGGGGATTTCTCCCACACCAAAGAGGCCACCCCCCAAAGCTATAGCCAGCCCTGTGCCCCCACTGCCGCCGCTTCCACGGCACCACAGAGACTGGGGCTGCGGTCGCACCTGTGCTGCCTATGCCCCGACGTACGAGGCACGCTCGGCGGCGTTTTTTGCCCGAACCCGGCACGGGGCTTGCGAACGTCCGGGGATTTCTCCCACACCAATGAGGCCAGCCCCCAAAGCTGTGGCCAGCCCTGTGCCCCCACTGCCGCCGCTTCCACGGCACCACAGAGACTGGGGCTGCGGTCGCACCTGTGCTGCCTATGCCCCGACGTACGAGGCACGCTCGGCGGCGTTTTTTGCCCGAACCCGGCACGGGGCTTGCGAACGTCCGGGGATTTCTCCCACGCCAAAGAGCCCAGCCCCCAAAACTATAGGCAGCCCTGTGCACCCACTGCCGCCGCTTCCCACGGCACCACAGAGACTGGGGCTGCGGTCTCACCTGTGCTACCTATGCCCCGACGTACGAGGCACGCTCGGCAGCGTTTTTT